>NC_090443.1:941512777-941812777 GCF_031143425.1 Pleurodeles waltl
GCCTCCACCCTCCCCTATGTCATAGGTGCAGTACTCACCGTAGTCTTCGGCACCTACGTAGATGGTGATCGTAGAGGAGCAGAAAGACAAGCGCAGGGAGTATTTGGAGTTCCGGCTCCATGGAGTCCTCCTTCCTCGTGGGATGTGTAGAGGTGAGCGTTTTCCCATTGAAATGTCTGTTTCCGCCGTGTTTTTATCCACGGTGAATCCGCCCCGGAAAAGGTGGCGGATTGGCGGGTTGTGATACTATGGGCGGTACATTGTCTTCCACCTGTCTGTTGGCGGTGACCGCCGCGCTGCTTGTCTGTACCGCCGTGGCGGGCGGTGTGTTAAAGTGGCTGTCTTTGTTGGCGGTTTCCGCCAGGGTCATGATTCCCTTTTTTGGTCCGCCGGCCTGTTTGCGGTATTACCGCACCTTTAACACCGTCCGCCAGGGTTGTAATGACCCCCAGAGTCTTATATTGTCAATGTCACATTTAGAAAGCTCTCCATTATGTCTATGCTCCTCACTCTTAACTGTTCCACTAGTGCCAATAAATGGCAGGTTAGGCACAGAATATAAATCCGTATACGCTTACTATGGAAAATGTATTTCTGTGGTGAATCTCAGAAGACCTGTTTCCCTTTTGTGCATCAGCTGGTTTATGGCAGTGCTTAATTTAAGCCGTTGGTTTCCATTGCTTGAGACAGGCACTTATTTTTCAACACCAGAATTTATGATAGTCTGCCACATCGTGGTGCAGTCTGTCTAATTTAGAGATGAGCACAACAACAATTGTTTGTTAATTCAATATACATTAAACATGACCAATACCCATCACCCAAGCCACTCTTACAGCTTTGGGGCCTGGAATAGTTTGAATTGTCACGCTTGTAAGAGTGTGATGGTTAGTAGTTGTGTCTGTATTTTGGCCGTCATTGGAAATGCTGGTAGGGGCAAAGGGTGGTTCAAGCTGCAGTGGCCTCCTGACGAAGGACCTGGCACTTATTTTTATTTTTTTTATTTTTTACAAATTAAGCATTGGTTTATGCATTAGTTGAAATACATGTCTGTCTTAATTTCCACCCCAAAGCACATGTTCTACGATTGCACATTTGCACAACCACATTCATCTCAGTCAAACTCTTCTGTTTTGTCTACTATAGTTATCACATTGACTGCTCCTCAGCCACCCAGCTTCAGCAGCATAGCAAGGATGCTATGGGCCCTGGTGCAAAACAGGAAAATGCCCCCTTAGACTGATGCTGCGGTAGTAATATGAAGCAATTATTAGGGTACCATGGGCACTTCAGGGCTCTGGGCCAAGTGCACGACGCCTGCTACCCTCATGGTAGCTATGCCACTGTCCAACATTTCTTCACTAGGTAATACCACCCCTACATCAGTGTTAGAAATTGGGTCTTTGGTTGACAGTCAGGTTACCCCCTGTTCAAGCAAGGACCCTCCCTCTAGTCAGGGTAAAAGAGAATCACCCTCAGCTAACCCCTGCTTACCTCCTTGGTAGCTTGGCAGAGCAGTAGGCTTAACTTCAGAGAGCTAGGTGTAAAGTATTTGTACCAATACACACAGTAACTTCATGAAAACACTACAAAATGACACAACACCGGTTTAGAAAAATAGGAAATATTTATCTAAACAAAACAAGACCAAAACGACAAAAATCCAACATACACAAGTCCAGTTATGAATTTTCAAAGATTAAACTCAAAAATAGCGCTTAGAAACAAAAATGCTTCAATGAGATTTTAACACGGCGTCGTGACGGAGTCGTTCCCAACAAGCCGACACCAGCGGCGCCGGACACGGAGTCGTGTAGACCCAAGTACAGTACCTTTGGTGAAGAGTGAAAACAAGCCGATGCGCGAAGTCGGGAATCGCGGCATCTGTGCGAAACGTTGAATCTGTGCACTTCGAGCGGCGTCGGTCATGACGTGGTGTGGCGACTTCCACGGAGTCGCGGACTTCAGCGGGCCTGCTGTGGCGTCGGGCCTGCAAAGAGCGTTGCGTTCCAGCAAAGGTCACGGCGTCGGGTGCAGGCAGCGTTACCGGATTCAGCAGCGGCGTCGGTCCGAAGTCGTCCGAAGTCGATTTCATTGGATTCCACCAGCTTTCCTTTCAAGGGCCCAGGGACTGGATAGGGCACCACATGTCAGAGCAGGAGTCTCTCCAGAGACTCCAGGTGCTGGCAGAGAGAAGTCTTTGCTGTCCCTGAGACTTCAAACAACAGGAGGCAAGCTCTAACTCAAGCCCTTGGAGATTTCTTCACAAGATGGAAGGCACACAACGTCCAGTCTTTGCCCTCTTACTCTGGCAGAAGCAGCACTGCAGGAAAGCTCCACAAAGCACAGTCACAGGCAGGGCAGCACTTCTTCCTCAGCTATCAGCTCTTCTCCAGGCAGATGTTCCTCTTGGTTCCAGAAGTGTTTCTAAAGTCTGTAGATTTGGGTGCCCTTCTTATACCCATTTTAGTCTTTGAAGTCACCTTTCTTCAAAGGGGACTCACACCTACTTGTGAAATCCTGCCTTGCCCAGGCAAGGCCTCAGACACACACCAGGGGGTTGGAGCCGGCATTGTCAGAGGCAGACACAGTCCTTTCAGATGAGAGTGACCACTCCACCTCTCCCTCCTAGCAGAGATGGCTAATCAGGAAATGCAGGTTACACCCCAGCCCCCTTTGTGTCACTGTCTAGTGCGAGGTGAAAAACAACCCAACTGTCAAACTGACCCAGACAGGGAATCCACAAACAAGGCAGAGTCACAGAATGGTTTAAGCAAGAAAATGCTCACTTTCTAAAAGTGGCATTTTCGAACGCACAATCTTAAAATCAACTTTACTAAAATATGTATTTTATAATTGTGAGTACAGGGACCCCAAACTCCACATGTCCATCTACTCTCTAGGGGAATCTACACTTTAATCATATTTAAAGGTAGCCCCCATATTATCCTATGAGAGAGACAGGCCTTGCAACAGTGAAAAACGAAGTTGGCAGTATTTCACTGTCAGGACATATAAATCACATTACTATATGTACTACTTTATCCATACACTGCATCCTGCCCGAGGGGCTACCTAGGGCCTACCTTAGGGGTGCCTTACATGTAAGAAAAGGGAAGGTTTAGGCCTGGCAAGTGGGTACACTTGCCAAGTCGAATTTACAGTGTAAAAATACACACACAGACACTGCAGTGGCAGGTCTGAGACATGATTACAGAGCTACTTATGTGGGTGGCACAACCAGTGCTGCAGGCCCACTAGTAGCATTTGATTTACAGGCCCTGGCACCTCTAGTGCACCTTACTGGGGACTTACTAGTAAATCAAATATGCCAATCATGGATAAACCAATTACATACAATTTACACAGAGAGCATATGCACTTTAGCACTGGTTAGCAGTGGTAAAGTGCTCAGAGTTGAAAAGCCAACAGCAACAGGTCAGAAAAAAATAGGATTCAGGAGGCAAAAAGACTGGGGATGACCCTGCATAAGCAAAAGTCCAACAATCAGAAAATCGTACAGTCACTCAAAGTCTTCCACTTCAGGACCCATTCTACACGAACCTAACGTACTTTCTCCACACACCCTGTTCCCTGTCTTTATCAGAACGTCATGATTTTATTTCTATTATTGGAACTCTAACGCTGCCCCCTTCAAGTTGTGCCAACAACCTTCACTCACCGACAACAGCTCTTTTACTGCTAACATTTATTTCTCTCCTCACCAAACGTTGTCTTATTGTTTATTGACAATCAAATCTTGCAGAACTGTAATGCAAGCTTTAAATTAAAATAAATAAATAAATAAATGCATGAATAAATAAAATAAACATTCCTTCCCATTTAAAACACTGTAAACCCAAAATGAAAGGTATAGACATTCTTATTCTACTAAAAGCGCAAACTGAGATAAATATTAGTACTTATGGCATATTTATGAAAAAGGCACGCAGTGCAGTACAGCAGGTCACCTTGCTGCGCTGAACTGAATGACAGGGAAAGGAAAGGATTGTGCCATATTCAAGTCAATTTGAGGTATTCCTGTCTTTTTTCCTTGCGCTGGGGCCCTTTTGGCTGTCTAGCCCCAACGCAAACACTCTTGCACCGTGGTGCAAGGGTGCCTACATTTCATGCAGGATTGTTTTTGTGCAGGAAGGAAACCTTCCTGCACAAAAACAACCCCCTGAGGCATTTCCTCTATCTCTGTGTGCTGCAGAATACAGCATACATAGATAGAGGAAGTAAAAAGGGGAAATAAATATATTTCTCCTCGTTATGCCTCATCTGGGAAGGTGCAGCATTTTGGAGCATTCCCAGGTCTACCAGTTTTGGTAAATCTGGGAATGTGTCAAAATCCATGGGAGTTGCGTGGTAACACCCATAAAATGCCCACGGAACGCCTTCCCAGGGCAGATAAAGGCAATGCAGCAATTTGCTTTGCTTTGCTTTACACCAGATTTATGAAGCCATCCAAGGCCACCCAAAGTGGCCTTGCGTGGCTTCATAAATTGCATTTAGGGTTTGCATCGTGCATGTACCAAGTTATGTGGTGCAGACACAACGCAAGCCCCTCATTTATATGCCCCTCAGTGTGTTTAATCTGCGTCACTAGAGCTTTCAGGCTTCCTACCTCTTCCTTGAAGGGCATGGGTGGCACTGTTGGGTCCAGGCGGAACATGTCTTCACACAGGAGGGCTCTCATGAACAGGGCCAGGCTGTCCACATCCTTAGCCATGGGCCCCATCATTATCTGCACTGAAATTCGAGATCATAGAGATGCATCACAATATTACCATTGCAGTCAGACATGAAGAAAGATTACTTTTTCAGCGCTAAGGCTTCAATGAAGAATTCATTGTTTAATATGGCATAGTGTATCATGGAGGATTCTTGTGTCTCAACATTAAAAAGGCTTCATATTACAAAGTAAACATGAAAAATCGACTGTCCGCTGCAGAAGGGGCCAAGAGAAATCAGACTTTAGCCTTGCATGTTCTTGCTACTGACACTTCACTATTCAATTATCCCATCACCATCCCACATTTAAAGTATAGTAAAATGGTAATCACTTTAGAGTCTTAATTGAATAAACCGAAGACACCCACGATTCGTCACCATTAAGGGTTCAGCATGTACAGTTAAATGAACTCCTTTTATGCCGGGGCTCCTGCAAAATACTTCAGTAACTATTGACAAACAGTAGTTAATGTGCGCACTGTGCCTAGGTATGGGTGCAAATTTACTAGGTTTTGATATTTGCTAACATTCCCAATATAATGCCTGGAAAGCCGCACCAGATGGAGCTTTCCAGGCGTACTACTGGGAATGTCATGTGACAATTCCGAAGGGATCCTTTTCACTCTTTGTGAAGTTGTACAAAGGGCTGAATTCCATACATGGAGAATGGAGCCTCCTGTGCAAATGCATATTTTTGTTTGTCCACTGGCAAAACAGTTCTTGAAGAAAGCCCTTCCCCTGCACCCCAAGCATATGAGATGGTGATCCGTTCCTCTTCCCACCATGGAAGGGAAGTCACAGCAGTCATTGCTCACTGATTCCAGGTGCGCAAGGGTCAGATCAGTGTTTGGGAATGCCTACAAATGTCCATTTCTGGGCACTCACAAATTTACATGCCTAAGCACACCTTGTAACACCTCGTTCCCACCACTTAGCTGGGATTTAGGACTCCAGATTGATCCACGATGAAGAAAGCCAAAGTAGTAAATCCATTTGTACTTACCATGAATCCCATTATGAATTCTTGGCATACATAAATGTATTGATGTTCAGTCTGAAATATATGTTTACAGTTGAAAAGACCTTCGTGAAGTGGCCACTCTATCTATACACCTCCCACTTTTTCAGACTGGTTGACTACCTACACATTCAGACCAGAAGAATCACCTACCCCATTTGGTTCTACTAATGGGGAAATATTCATTCCAAAGCATAACACGCTCTCCCAGGTGTATTCTATGTTCGCCAGTGAATATATTCAGTAAGCACATTAGCAGGTGACTAAGGTGGTCATTCCGACCTAGGCGGGCGGCGGTTGCCGCCCGCCCGTCGGAAGCCGCCTGAATACCGCCCCGCGGTCAATAGACCGCGAGGGGTATTCTGACTTTCCCGCTGGGCCGGCGGGCGATCTGATTCAGATCGCCCGCCGGCCCAGCGGGAAAGCGCCTTCCACAAGGAAGCCGGCTCGGAATCGAGCCGGCGGAGTGGAAGGCGTGCGACGGGTGCAGCAGCACCCGTCGCGCTTTTCATAAGCCTAGTTGGGCCCTGTTAGGGGGCCCCTGGCGTGCCCATGCCATGGGCATGGGCATGGCAGGGGCCCCCAGGGGCCCCGCGACCCCCCCTACCGCCATCCTGTTCATGGCGGCTTTCCCGCCATGAACAGGATGGCGGTAGGGGGGGTCAGAATCCGCTCGGCGGCGCAGCGAGCTGCGCCGCCTTGGAGGATTCTAAGGGTCAGTGGAAAACCGGCGGGAGACCGCCGGTTTTCCCGTTCTGACCGCGGCCAAAGCGCCGCGGTCAGAATGACCAAGGGAGCACCGCCGGCCTGTCGGCGGTGCTCCCGCCCCCGTTGGCCCTGGCGGTAGAGAACCGCCAGGGTCAGAATGAGGGCCTAAATGAATCCAGTGTTAGGTCTGCCCCTCCTCTGCCTTCCAGTTAAGTATCAGACATCAAATCCTTGCTCGGAGTAGTAGTGCCTGGGGAACCTACCTTCAAGTAGCATTAGTGAATAACTGGTAATCACAAGTACGCTAAGTTTACCCATGACAACATTCTGACAGAGAATATGTACGAAGCTATTACCCAGTTAGTGAACAATTTAGTAAAAGTTAGACAAGTTTCTTATTTGTTGTGTGTTTATTGGATTATAACTTTATTTGTGGGCTGGCACAATTGTTTTCAATTTCAAAACTTTATAGAGTTATTTTAAAGGTAATGAAGAATTCAGAGCAAAAAAAATAATAATACAGATATTAAGTACAATTCAGAGATATACATGGCAGGTTTATGCATATTTAAAGAAGATCATGCATATGCATAGTGAGTAAGTTACCATACTGTTGCGAGGGGATGGAAGACGAGATTACATAATTATATTACTTAGTGGAGGATAACCTTACACAGTTGTATTTCTCACTATCAGGGACTTCTCCAAGATACAAGACAAGGGATATGAAGGATGTAACCTTGAAGATCTATGGGGGGTTGTTTTTTTTTTGCAGGCATTTATCTAAGGCCAATTGTTATCTTGGGGGATTTAGTTTTTTTGCATGCATCTCCATTGTAGATGACCATCCCCTCCAGATATGTATGGAGATATGATTGGAGGATTTCCACTAGGATACGTTTGAGGTGATGGCTATTAAAAGATCCATGAATCCAAAGTGTATGTTTGGGAGGTTTTTAATGAAGTGTGGGAAGCTAGAATTACCAAGGTCACTCTCACTAAGTCAAGAATAAAGATTGTACAGAAGATGTCATTGAGTAAGAAACTTTATCCCACAAAGGCTTGATATATTTACATCTACAAATCATTACTTCAAAAATGCAAGGTGTCTCCTTACAATTCCAACAAGTCCCTGAGCCAGTTAGACCCAATTTGCCAAATTAGTCTGGAATCAAAAGGGTTCAATTCTGCAATTACCTATAGCTGGGATCAATTTATACCCGGTAGTATTCTCACATATAGTGGCACAAGGGAGCAAGCCTAAGAAGGTTTGTTGAAGTGGGGGGTTGTTTGATGTTATAAGTGTTGATGGTTTTGTAGTTTTGTTATGCTAAATGGGTTGATTTATTCAGTTTTTGGAGACGAATTGGTAGACTGGTAAACCAAGGGTTTTTGGGGAGTCTTATTTTGCGAGGCACTACACAACATAGAACCGGCATTCCTCAACCACCGCCTCGTCTTATATGTACCCAACAGACAACTCCGTTCTTCCCAGGTCACCCTCGCAGCCATTTCCAAGATCAGATAAAGCACAGCAGGAGGAAGATCCTTTTCCTACCTCACAGCCTGGACATGGAACACTCTACCTCTCAAACTCGGACAGACCGCATCAATGAAGCAGTTCAGGAAGGACCTCAAAACCTGGCCTCTCGATTGAGCAGCACACCTGCAAACAGCGCCTTGAGACCCTACGGGTGATTATCCACGCTTTAGAAATTACTGATTGATTGATTGATTGATTGAGGCTACAATATTTAGAAAGTCGTGCAAGTCAATTTTGGGGAGAGAGTAGGTGGGTTACAGTTCTGCAAATGGAGGGAGTGGTTAATTGTCTTTATGTAGGTCATTATTACTATTCTTTTATTTTTGTGTAACAGCATTAATGTGGCCCTCATTACAACCCTGGCGGTCGGTGTTAAAGCGGCGGTAATACTGCCAACAGGCCAGTGGTAAAAAAAAATTGAATCATGACCACGGCGGAAACCGCCAACACATACAGCCACTTTAACACTCTGACCGCCACGGTGGTAGCAACAAACACTGCAGCGGTAACCGCCAACAGCCAGACAGAAGACAATGTACTGGCCACCCCATTACAACCCGCCCATCCGCCAGCTTTTCAGGGGCGGTACCAACGCCATCAAAAGCACGGCGGAAACAGTACATAGAAGGGAAACCACTCACCTCTCGACACTCAAGGA
The DNA here is from genome assembly GCF_031143425.1 of Pleurodeles waltl. Lineage (NCBI taxonomy): Eukaryota > Metazoa > Chordata > Amphibia > Caudata > Salamandridae > Pleurodeles > Pleurodeles waltl. The sequence continues at coordinate 941,521,442 of NC_090443.1, forward strand.
AGTACCAGGACGCCATGGAGCCCGAGCTGCCTGTCCTTCCCATGCTGGTGTATCTTCTCATATACCAGGAGTACCAACGCCAGCGACAACGACCACAGTGAGTACTGCACCTAGTACACAGGGGAGGGGGGGAGGAAAAAGAGAGTGACACACACACGCAACACCCCCATCCCCACCCACAACACCATACACACAAACACATGCAACAACATTACATATACATCCAGTAACCCTCTGGAATAACGCAAGGACAAAAGGAATGGAGTCAAATGAGTGTAATATTAGAAGTGTAGAGAAATACAGTCATAAATAAATAAACAGTATGTACAATATATAGAACATATACAAAATGAGGGACAATGTCCACACCAAAATAGTCTGTGGCCCACTGGGCTATAACACATAGGCCAAGCCCACACTTGACCCCCACCTCTTGGGGTTGGAAGAGGGTGAAGGTTTGGGAGTGGAGGAAGAGGTAGTGCTTGAAGGAGGTGTCAGTCTGCTGTGTTTGGGTGCAGGTGCATGAGCTGATGCTGTTGTGAGGTGGATGGCTGTTGGGTGGGTGTGTGCTTGCGTTTGTGTACTTTGGGAGGAGGGATCACAGACACAGTGGGAGAGGACACAGGGGACATGTGCATGGATGTGGGGGTGGTGACTGCCAGTGAGGGGTGTGTAGTGATGGGCGTGCTGGTGATGGAGGTAGTGGATGAGGATGTAGTGCATGCAGGTGTGAGTGGAGACGCTACTGGGAGGGAGGTGGACGATGAGGAGGAGGGGGGCACAGTGGAGGCTGTGGATGTTGGTGTGTCTGCATGGGGATGGTGCTTGTGTGAGTGCCTGTGAGATGAAGTGTGGTGCTTGTGTTTGCCTGAACCACTTCTGTGTGTTAATTTGGTTGAATGCTGGTCTGAAGGTGTGCTTGGGATAGGCTGGGGTTGAGGGGACTGGGTAGAGGAAGTTGGAGGGGGGAGGCTGGATACAGGGACAATGGCTGCCATCAGTGCAGAGGCCAGAGCCTAACATGCTGTCTGTTGGGCAACCACGCCAGAGTAAATACCCTCCAGGTATGCATTTATTTGTTGCAAATGCCTCTCAACACCCTGGATGGCATTCAGAATGGTTCACTGCCCAACAGTGAGGGATCTCAGGAGGTCAATAGCCTCCTCATTGAGGGCAGCAGGGCTGACTGGGGCATGGCCTGAGGTGCCTGGGGCGAAGGAGATGCCCACCCTTCTGGGTGAGCGGGCACGGAAAACATGCTGAGGGGCTGCTGGGAGGGCGGTGCTGGTACGGGGTGGTGGCTGTACCTGTTGTTGGGGTGGGCACAGAGGTGCCCGCCACTGCCAGGGAGCTTCCATCGGAGGAGGAGTCGCTGTCTGTAGTGTCCCCTCCTGTCTCTGTCGTGGTGCTCCCCTCGCCCTCCGCCCCACTGGTGCCCTCACCCTCTGTGGATTCAGCCTCCAGGCCGATGTGGGATGTAGGTTCCTCCGTCGCGGTGGCCTCTGCTCTTCCGCCAGATGATGCTAATGCACACAAGCACAGGGTGACAAAACAAGAAGAGGGGGAGAGACAGAGGATACACTTGGTCAATGCCAGCAACAACACTACCGTTGGCGTACACAACACACAGGGAACAGCCCTATGCACTAGGCCATGCACTACCAGTTACAATGCTAGTCACCAGCCCATGGGGTACAATGCCTAACGCCATTAGCTCCACACCTGAAACCCACAGGACCCTGCCCAGTAGTAGATGGCCACTAACACTATTGGGGTTGGAGTGCATCAGAGCCTGCCCAACATGGGACCTACCCTGCCATGTACGCCTTGGCCTAGGGGCACCCACAGCCCACATACCACACCCAGGTAAAACCTTAATGCGCGCAAAGTCATGAATCTGAATCTGTACTCACCCCCTTGTGGTTGCTGTGATGCCTTCAAGCGCCCATCCAACTCCGGCTAGGCCACCGACAGGATGTGGAACATCAGGGGGGTCAGGGTACGACGGGCACCCCTTCCTCGTTTGGAGGCCAACCCCAGCTGGGCCTCCGCCGTCTTCCTTGCTCAGCGGCGCAGGTCCTCCCACCATTTGCGGGAGTGGGTACTCCACCTGTCAAAGACCCCCCAGGGTCCGCACCTCCTTGGCAATGGCACGCCAAATACCCTTTTTCTGATGGGCACTGACCTGCAGAGAAAGATACATAGAAAAAAGGGATTAATAATACCGTCTGGACTGTTACACTCAAGTCCCACAATATCCCTCCCATCCCCTTACGCACAGACATTGACCACCAGACATGCAGCACTCTACCCAGGACCCCTCAGCCCCCCAACACGAGGCATACACACACAGCACTCCATACATTCATGGCCCCTGAATCAAGCTCACAGTGTACTCACCTGTTTGTCTGGAGGACCATAGACTGAAGTATACTGGGGTAGGACCCCAGCCACCAGTCTCTCCAACTCCTCTGATGTGAAGGTGGGGGCCCTTTCCTCAGACACCCGATCCACTGTCGCTTTCAGACACAGGTCACAGCTGCACTTGCAGTATAGGTCCTCTCCTGTTGAAGGTCAGGTAGCAAGTGATTGAACAGTTAGAAAATGGCGGTCACGTTCGGGCGGTGCGTACCGTCACCCCCGGCGTACATCGCCATTGGCTCCTGGAACCCACAGGCCTCAATGATAACCAATAGGGCGCACAACGCCAGCGGAATGACCTCATTTCCTCTTGTCTGTCCTCAGAGGCCAGGCAGCTGCCATTTCAGGGGGGCACAGGCCATGGCACCCAACTGCGTCACAGTAGACGTTGGCACATCAACTGATTTTCAAATTCACATACTGTTTCTGTAAAGGAAGAAATGCATTTTTATAGCAACATATGTGTGAATATGACCCTCTGCTCACCGTTTTCCACCTTAGAGTTCAACCGCTGAGGATGAATAGGAGATGGAGACATCCCCCCTTGTACAGACCCCTTGTGGACCTGGTGACAATGGAGGACAGGCACATTATCCTTACATACAGATTTGATCGGGACACAATCCAAGAACTGTGTGCACAATTGGAGCCAGACCTGATTTCTGCTATCCGCTAGCCCACAGGTATCCCCCCTTTAGTACAGGTCCTGTCAGTGCTCCATTTCCTGGCAAGTGGTTCATTCCAAACAACAGTGGCCATGGCATCAGGGATGTCTCAGCCAATGTTCTCCAACGTGTTGGCCAGAGTGTTATATGCCCTGCTGAAACACATGTGCAGCTACATCGTATTCCCCCAGGTGGAGGATTTGGCCACAGTGAAAGCTGACTTTTATGCCCTGGGACATATCCCCAACATCATTGGTGCCACTGATGGTACACATGTAGCATTTGTCCCTCCCCCCCCCGGAGGAATGAACAAGTGTTCAGGAATAGAAAAAGCTATCACTCTCTGAATGTGCAGATGGTGTGTTTGGCGGACCAGTACAACTCCCATGTGAATGCCAAGTATCCTGGCTCTGTGCATGATGCCTTTATCTTGAGGAATAGCATCATCCCATATGTGATGGCTCAACTCCAGAGGCACCTGGTGTGGTGAGCCCAATGTCCCCACCCAGTATATGTTGGTGTATGGGTATGGGGTTGTCCCTAAGGGTGAGTGTGTGGCTAACAGGTATCCCTTGATATTTGCAGGTGACTCTGGTTACCCCAACCTCTCATGGCTACTGACCCCAGTGAGGAATGCCAGGACAAGGGCGGAGGAACGTTACAATGAGGCACATGGGCGAACAAGGAGGATAATTGAGAGAACCTTCGGCCTCCTTAAGGCCAGGTTCAGTTGCCTCCATCTGACTGGTGGATCCCTGTACTGCTCACTCAAGAAGGTGTGCCAGATCATCGTTGCATGTTGCATGTTGCACAACCTGGCATTGAGACGCCAGGTGCCTTTTCTGCAGGAGGATGAGCCTGGAGATGGCCTTGTGGCAGCGGTGGAGCCTGTGGACAGTGAGGAAGAAGAGGCAGAGGATGAAGATGTGGACAACAGGAGTTCTCTCATACAGCAGTACTTCCAGTGACATACAGGTAAGACACTGTAACTTCACTTTACATTGCAGTTTTCTGTTGGACATTGGACATGACAGAAAGATTTCCCTATGTCTAGGGCCACTTACTGTTCCCTTTGGCATCTCTATTTTCAGATCTCTGTGCCCCACTCTGGCTCCTGGTGTGTTTACTGCTGCCCACTACAGGTCATACCAAAGTATATATAACTGTACATATGAATTGCAATGTTTACAGTTTGTTGAACTAATACATATTTCAATCAATTGACAGACTCCAGACTTGTATTTGTGCCAAGGGTGTTTATTTAAGTGCTAAGAGGTTGAGGGGGATGTGCAGTGGGCTGGGGTGATGGTGGAGGAATGTCCAGGTAGAGTCCAGTCTATTTGCATCACAGGCGCATTGTCCAATGGGGCATAGGAAGGGGAGCAATGGCAGTTCAAGGTGGACAGAGTGACAGAGTGGGACAGAAGAGTGACAATCAGGAGACTCTTATTTCCTGGTGGGGTCTTGGCAATGTTCTCTAGCTTCTGCCTGGATCGCAGGGACTGTTTGCGAGTTGGTTCTCCTTCTGCAGGGTGTGGGGTGCTGGTGGCCTGTTGGTCCAGTGGCGGGGCCTCCTGTCCACTAGCGCCGGTGGAGGTGGAGGTCTGTTCTTCGGTGTGGCTAGTGTCAGGGGCCCGTTTGTGTGCCACTGCCTCCCTCATGGTGTTGGCCATGTCAGCCAGCACCCCTGCAATGGTGACCAGGATGGTGTGGATGTGTTTGAGGTCCTCCCTGATCCCCAGGTACTGTCCCTCCTGCAGCCGCTGGGTCTCCTTCAACTTTGCCAGTATCTGGCCCAAGGTCTCCTGGGAATGGTGGTATGCTCCAAGGATCCCTGCAAGTGCCTCGTGGAGAGTGGGTTCCCTGGGCCTGTCCTCCCCCTGTCGCACAGCAGTCCTCCCAGCTTTCCTTTTGTCCTGTGCCTCTGACCCCTGAACCATGTGCCCACTGCCACTGACCCCAGGACCCTGATCATCAGGAGTTTGTGATGGCACGCAGGCTGGGTTGGGGATATAGTAGTAAATATTTGACTTACCAGAGTCCAGTCCTTCTGCTACTCCTGCGAGGCCCTCAGGATGCATGATCGCCAAGACTTGTTCCTCCCATGTTGTTAGTTGTGGGGGAGGAGGTGGAGGTCCACCGCCAGTCCTCTGTACAGCTACCTGGTGTCTTGCAACCACGGATCGCACCTTCCCCCGTAGGTCGTTCCACCTCTTCCTGATGTCATCCCTTGTTCTGGGGTGCTGTCCCATGGCATTGACCCTGTCCACGATCCTCTGCCATAGCTCCATCTTCCTTGCAATGGACGTCTGCTGCACCTGTGATCTGAATAGCTTTGGCTCTACCCGGATGATTTCCTCCACCATGACCCTTAGCTCCTCCTCTGAAAACCTGGGGTGTCTTTGGGGTGCCATGGATGTGGTGTGAGTGATATGTGTGAGGATGTGTGGGGTGATGTGTGGGGTGATGTGTTGTGGTGTGTGCTGTGAGGTGCGTGGATGGTGTATAGGTGATGGTGTTCTGTGGCTCAGATTGAGTGGGTGCTCATGGCTTGTCTCTCTCTCTGTTCGCAATCGTTTTTTTCGTTGAAAGGGTTGTGGGTAATGTGGGTGTGTGTTTTATAGTGGTGTGGGTGTGGTGTGTGTATGTGTGTCAGGTGTGTGTAGTTTGAATTGTCCAGTGTGGTGTAGTTTTGTTAGTGTGTGTGTATTTTGAGGGCGGTGGTGTGTACCTCCAATGGTTTACCGCGGTTGAAAGACCGCCGCAGTGATTCGTGGGTCCTGATACTGTGGGCGTATTCCTGTTGGCGTAAGGGTGTGGGTTTTGCTACCGCCAGTTTATCACTAACCTTTGGTCTGGCGGACTTGTGTGGGTGTCTGTATAGTGGCGGATTTCTCTATGTGGGTCATAATACCCATAGCGGTATACCGCCGCGGTCATGTTATGTTGGCGACCGTTAGCACGGCGGTAGGCGGCGTTTACCGCCAAGGTTGTAATGAGGGCACTGGTTCTTTAGAACCTTGTCCACATTGAGAATGGTTCCGGCTGTATCTAGGATAACCCATTAGGAGTGGGTTGCCATTATCGGCTTCAAATTCTTAGATTTGTGAAAATGTGATAGTGGTGATAGTGGTGGGTTAAGTCTTTCTCAATGTTGGTCAAAATAGGGGGTTAACATTGGTTTTCTAGGAACCACGGCAATCACTGTCTTGCATGTATTGCATGTAATTGTGCCAATTCTAATATCAGCAACCCTTTGTTTGTTCTAATCAGAGTTTTTTAGATGACACTTTGAACCTTTTGTTATTGTATAGGAATTTGGAGGTAATGTTATCTACTGTGGAGTAGAAGGAATGAAATTATACTTCCTGAAAAACGAACGATAATTATGATCATCATCTTTATTGATTCCAGTCTGTCCCACCAAACAATATGTTTAGGAAACTAGAGATAAATAAGCATTTTGTTAAACAGATTCTTAAAGGCTATTCTAGAACCAAATATTGAGATATTTGACAAACAATGATTGCCATTAAGCGGCCTATGTGAATGTTAATACTTAGTAGACATAGGAAGTGGAATGGAAGCACTTCTTTCCTTTCTTAATTCAGAGAATAGTCTGATGATTTAGAGAAGTCATGTATGATATTGTAGAGGTGCGGATACAATCCTCTACATCTGCTGGGGAGATATAATTGGTGTATGCTACAGTTTTCATCATAACTGATTTAAATAGGATCCTTTGAATATTACGATTATCATTGATTAGTCAGAGAAATGGGACCAACAGATAAAACGTAGAGGAGGGACGAGAGAGGGCAACCCTATTAGAGAGTCAGACAGGATGCCGCTAATTCTAATCTTAGCTTGCAGACGTGCATATGAATCCATTATAATTTAAAAAAATGGTCTCCTAGGTCTTAATGTTGGAGTGAAGCAGAGGTATTTGCTACATATAATACCACTGCAGCTATGGGTGACTTTATGAAATGGTGGTCTTTTTCAATTAAGTAAGATAAGATATATCTATTGCCACTTGGCAATCCCCCTTTAACAAAACCAGATTGCAATGGGTGGATTAGATTCAGAATTATTTTTCAAGACTTATTTCGAATAGCTTAGCATACGTTTTGGACTCAGCATTAGTTAGCGATAGTGGCATGCATTTTTTCATGAAGGAGAGGTATTCCCCTCTTAGGGAATGACAGCAATCGGACCTATGAGCTGAGCATCCAAGGCAAACTGTTGCATTGCGACTTGTAACAGATTGGCTGTTACATTAATAGGAACTTCATGAAAATAACAAGGCGGCCACCTGGCTCTAGTGCTTTCCCTTTCAGTAGGGAAGAAATAACCTTCAATGTCTCCTTTTTTCCCAAGGGCCCACGTTGATAAAGTCTTTCTTCTTGTATTATTTTTTGGCATGCTCATTTTATTTAGGAAATTAGTACTAGTCTCTTGAGTGATGTTTTTGTCACCCTCAGAGTTTGGCATAACTCCCTAGTGATCCTTGTAGTGTTTAGTTGGAATATTTGCTACTTCATCTTTAATGTCCGAAGTTATTAATGTATTTCCCTAAACTTCAGGCAAGCTACTAATGCTTTCCTTGCTCTACTTAGGTGTTCCGTATTCTTTGTTTTCTGTGCTTGCATGCAAAGTGTTTACACATTTTTGCTTGCGAGTGTTGCACTTAAAGGTATTTCATTTCTTTCTCCAATGTATCTATTTTTATTCATTTATTTGTTTTTTCAGCCTTTAGATTATTTTGAGCATTTGTAGCACTGAAGTGTGTCACAGAAAATGATGGGAGAAGACCATGAATTTCTAGTTTCAGAATGAAATTGTCAAATGTATTTTTTTGATTTCTGTCACATCTGCTGTATCTTCTATGATTTTCGGACCCATGCGCCATACAGTGCTCTTCTTTACTGTGGGCCTTACTTATGTAGTTAGTCTAACAAGAGTGGTCAGATATGAGCATAGGTCTTCGGGTCTGTAGCAGATTGCAGATGTGTGGCATCAATTAGTGTATTGATAATGAGCAAATAAGATTGATGTTGGAAGAAGAAGAAAGCAAATTCTTTACCAACATCCTCTAGCTTATGTGTCATGCAAAGGTTTCTCATCTGTTTGTGTGATCTAGATGGGCTCCTCGAAGGATGACGTTTGCATTTTGGGGCCGCATGATTCATTTTTTGATAAGCGAGGACCAGAATTGTGGGTTATCAAAATTGAAGCATAACAAGTAATGGCATTTATAATCAAATGATTCCACTGTCTGGCTCCGAAACACCTTCCATCACAGTCCCCTCCCTGCCAAAATTACAGAAAAGCCCAAAAATTTAGACACTAATGTTTTTTTTTCCTGACTACATATCAGTTGTTGATCTCATCTATCCATCCATTTCTCTGGGTTAGGGCATCTAAGTACCCAACTTTTGTCTCTTGCAAGAAGAAAGCGCCCCTTTGTAAGTTACTTGCAATCATCCATCACTATTTTCCTTTTCATGTTCAGTAGCATCACTTTAAGTTAATTGTTAAGCAGTTTGTGAGCAAAAGTAGAGAATAGGCCTTCACTAGCTCAAGAGTTCTGAACATGCTTACTAATTATTTTTACACTTTCACTTTGAACCCCAATATACAGAGTAGTATGGATTGAACAACGAGTGAAATGGTCAAAATGCAACCTAGATGGCATTGTAAGGTGCATGTGCATAGTGTATGCATTACTGACAAAGGAAGACAGAAGGAGAAAGCACACAATAGGAAAATGCACAATACCCTCTCCCAGTGTCCCCCCTAACCTCCCCTTTGCATCCCAACAATAGCACATATTTCTAAACAAATAGACTGTGGTGATACTCAAGATGACTCAGCCTCCCTCCCCACTTGAAATAATTTTCTAAATGGGAAGTTTAAAAGATTAAAAGATAATTTGGAACATTCAACATCTCTCAACAAAAGGTTAATAATGAGTAATTATAAGACAGCTTGTAACAGGTAACAAATGCTAACATGACCTGCTGACTAAAGAAACAGGGAGCAGAATCAGGCTAATATTTATAGACCCAAATGGATTAGATCTAAATGTGCCTGTTGCTAGTTGTATGTGTTGTTGTGATTAGTAGCAACAGCTGGAAAAGCTCAAGAAGAAGAAAACAAGCAATAATATCACAAAATAAAGTGTGCCTTCAAGCATTAACATACTTAAAACATTGTTGTTGGTTTATACCCTACTATGTATAAAGGGTGCCAAAATGAGTTTCTGTCAAAAGCCCATGTTGGTTTCCAACATGTTTGCAATAAACATCTCTAAGTCTTAGGTTTCAGTGAACATATTTGTCCGACCTTTGTAGATGGTCTTGAAGTTGGCTGTGCCAGCAAATGAGTGTTGAATGGAAATTTCGGTAAGCTTGCTTCATAGCGCAAGGAAGGCGTTCCTTCGTAGCACGATGAAAGGTTTCCTTCTGGACACTGTCACCGGCTTAGATCTGAGGTATGGCTTTCTACATGAGTTTTGCTATGAGCATGTAGGCTAGGATTCGTTGTACATGCTAGAACCACAAGGCTTTCAATTTGAGAGATCCTGGGATCCTGTTGCCTCCACCTTTGCTTTGCTTGATGGGACTCAATTTTAAAACAAAAAAGTAGAGAAAATCTGCAAGCCATTTAATGAAGGCATTTTCAGAATTTCCCTAGAACATTGTCAGTATCTGCATTGGTTGTGGAGAACAAGAGCCATTTTCCTCAGATCATGTGTACAAATCAATATTGAAAAGTGACTTAAGACTCTTAGCTTAGTTTTTAGGGGTAGATTTTAAACCATACAAAAATAGAAATTGTCTATCAGTAATTCTATATATATCCTATCACAATCTATTATCTTAGCTTAGTTGTAGATCTAGTCTAGTACAGTAGTGATAATTAGTGATAATATGCTGCAATCTGACCTGTAACTTAGTGAGAACTCTATTGTAGTTGATTGCAAACTACAGATAGTAACAGTAGGATATCAAAATGATAGGAAACATTTTGTTTTACAAGCAGCTTGTGTAGGTATTTAGAAAGGGAATCCTGTCAGGCCTAACCGGTTAATATCTGAAGAATTCCCCCACTAAGTGCCACAAAATATGCAGTAGGAGATCCAACTGATGTGGCAAGTGGACATACAAGGCATGGTTGGCTTTGTATGTTTGAGAACACCCACAAATTTTTGTTTGTGGGCATTCACAAAAACCAATTCAATCCCTTCCCACCCTGGAAATGTTCATTTACACCAGCCAACGGCTGGAGTAACTGAGTTTCCAGGATGACAAGGGAAAGATTTACCCTCAGATTTGGTGTTGGTGTTGGGGATGAGCTTTCTCCACTGGGAAAATATTTTTGCCACAGAGAAAAACATTTCATGTGCATAGTGGACACCCATCCTTTAGTCTATACTGTAAAGAATTACGAACAAGTGGGATAAGGGCATAAGGGATCAGTCACATGACAGTCTGCGTAGTATGCCTGGAACCTGTGCCTGGTACAGCTTTCCAGGTGTACCATTGGACACGTTTGTAAACAGCCAGAAGTAGCAAATCTGCACCTGTACTAAAATTCTTCCTCAAGCACGTGGAAAAATAAAACAACATTTCTTTGTAGAACAGTAGTACTATCTTAACCATGTCAAAACAAACCGTCCAAGGGACGCCATACTGATAATCAGGCCCAAAATCTTAGATTTGCAGTTTAGTACTTTTTTGTGAATCTGTACCTTAACGTCCATTTGGCAGGAAACAAAATTGCAGCCGTGAGCCCATTGACCACTTCAATGAAGAGCCTAAACAGCAATCATCATTATACAAACCCTGACTAGAGGTAGAGTCTCAAATATGTTATAGTTTTTTTTAAGTAGCCATAAGTTCCTTCTGAACATCTAAAACTGTGTTAGTTTCAGAAAGTACGAATCACTTAATTTATTTGAGGTATTTCTTTAAGGAAAACTGTTCTGATAAAGAGAACCTATGGATCTCTGGAAGAAAATCCGTAGGAAGTTCAGTGATGGAAATTCGTGTCTGTAAGATAAATAGTCATTTCCTCCTCATATGAAATAACAGAGATAATTTCACTTTGGTCAAAATCATGAAACAACATTGATTGCTGTATTTCTGCGAGGTAATCAATTTAAAGTGAAAAAAAGAACGTTTTTCATAAAATGTTCAAGTAATGTGACTCAATTCTCTTAACCGAAATAGAAGCACAATCAAACAAATATGATTCATGTTTTAGATACAATGTCTACTGGGTCTTAATGGCTAGTGATCATAATAGAATTAAATATTCGAAAATGTTTAAAGTTCCATTCAAACAGTTGGAAAAGATCAGTACAGTGGTCAGCCAGAGGGGCTATGAAAGTGATATTGCTGGTTTCAAATCATGGAAAAATATTAATCCACTCTGAAGTCAGCTTAAATTGAAGGCAATCTGAAAAATGTTCTACGGTATTTCGTAATACAGATAATGTATTTAATTCACTTTAAAAATTGTAGCAAATAATAAGCAATTAACCTCCAGTTTGTCCATCTATAGGAACACTCGTGCCACAGACACTAAAAGTAAAGAGAAAAAAATAAATTAGATAAGAATTTGATTTTTTAATCCATACTGTCAAACGTTTATCATTGTTATCTTAGATTCTAAAATATATGTGTAGCAAAGAAAGAAAATTCATTGTCGTGTAAGAGGAAGTACAATAGTAATAAGGAAGCGGTAGGGGCAAGGGATATGGAAGGATAACATTCTTATTGTTTAATAATCTGATCATTTAACTTCACTTTCAAGCAACTAGACCAACATATGCTAAATATAAACATAAACTTACACAAGCTCAAAGGAAGTGGAGAACAAAGACTCGGATTAGGGCATCATTCCAATTAGGTGACTCTTTGGGACAAATTAGCAACAGTTACACAGATAATGCATAATAATACACAAAATGAATAGATGAAAACCAGGAATCAAGAATGTATACTGTACCCTGCGGTTACAACGCACAATCAGTAATATTAGAATGCACAGGTGTTGGAAGGCGGGTCATTAGTTGCGTGGCCTGCACAAGTAATGGGCCCGCACACGACCACCACTGAGAACCAAACACCCCATTGTAGCGTTTGACTCACATAGGGTAGCGTTGCAGAGCAGTCCAAGGCGTACTCAAGGGAGGTGCTGTGGGCCAGTAATCCCCATTCACGAGCACACAAGCATGACACTCAATAAATGATTGTCCAGTCTGTGATTTTTCTTTTGATAAAGTAAAAGTACATTACACACACTCTACTCAATACTATGCAACAATTTGCAAATATACACAAATTGATGGAATAACTCTTGGATGACATGGGGTAATCATTCTTATCTCCCCCAGGGGTAAAGATAATCCAACAAGCCACATGGTAAAACATTTCCTGGTATCCCAATTGTTGGAAAATGTGTCATTGGTAAGGGCAGGTAAGTACCTACACTTAGCAATAGGCCACCAACCTCCACTTAGGTCCAGTTAGGTCTCAGTAAATTAAACCTAGCTCAACCCGTGGTAGCTTGGCAACGAGCGACAAGTCTTAACTTAGGAGACAAAGCGTAAAGCATTCAAATATCACAAAACAGTAATTAAATAAAACACAGGAAACAGTTTAAAAATCCAAAATCAATTTATAAAAATAGGAAATATTTTTAGCTTTAAAATGACACCAAAAAGAATAAAATTGGATAAAGGGAACCGGAAATTAGAATTTTTAAAGAATGATTGCTTTCTAGCACATAAAAACAAAAAGCGCCAATCTGGTCATCTGGTTGCACCTCGACCGGGGCAAAGTCAAAGTTTAAGGCCGACCGCAATGGAGCCCAGCTCAGCTACACCCCGCGGGAGGCTTCGGTCAAAAGTTTACCTTAGGACTTCGTCGTTTTTCTGGAGATTTTCTTCAGCAGGACGAACCTGCCAGTCCAATCTGACCCCCTGGAACTCTTCCTCAGATACGCATTGCGGGAGCCCTCTGTGGAGATTTTTACCCTCGGACTTAGTTGTTTTCTCGAGGTGAAAATCCTTTGACCTGGGCAAACCTGAATCTTGTTCTGACGTCCCTGGAGCCCTCTTCGGATACGCTGTCTGGGAGGTCCCGGTCAACTTCCCACATTCAGACTGAGGGGGTTATTACAACTTTGGAGGAGGTGTTAATCCGTCCCAAAAGTGACGGTAAAGTGACGGATATTCCACCAGCCGTATTACGAGTCCATTATATCCCATGGAACTCGTAATACGGCTGGTGGTATATCCGTCACATTTGGGACGGATTACCACCTCCTCCAAAGTTGTAATAACCCCCTTACTCTCTTTTTTGGAGATTTTCTTCACTGGGACGAACCTGCAAGTCAGGCCGGGTCGCGGTTGAGGCAAGCCGGCTAGAGTTGCTGTGGCGGGTCGGTTCCTCTATGGAGCTTTTTTTTCACAAGTTCTCCAAAGTTCTCCAAACTTCTGGATCTTCTTCCAGATGTTCTTTTAAGGTTCTTTTGAGGTCCACAGTTCACCCCAAGGTTCCAGAAGCTCTGAGATGCTCCTTGGGGGTGCGGACTACAACTCCCAGAATGCACCTTGCACAAACTCCTTTTTGGCCACTGGACAGTGGTCAGCTGGTTGTTTTTTTCAGGATTTGGTGCAGGGGACTCTGGTTAGCAAGTTTTCATCTGTAGCAAACAGGGAGTCCCTCCTTGAACCAGTTGAAGCCAGACAAAGTCCTTCTTGTGGTGAAGCCCAAGTGTGCAACTGCTGCAGTCCTCCAGGGTGCAGGGTCCAAGTGCAGGCCAGGAGTCCAGCACGGCAGTCCTTCTTATCCTGTAGTTCTTGCTTGTTGGAATCTGATAGGGATCTGAGGTGTGGGTGCAGGTCTGCCAGTTTTATTCTTGCTACTGGGTGAAAAACAGGGAGGTCCTGGTTCTCCAATCAGGAGCAGGGTCCTTCCCCCTGTGATGACCACTTCCTGGGAAGTGTCGCAAAAATCAATCCCAGGGAGCGACATTCCTCAAAAATTCATCATGGCTGAAAGTGATTTTTGGAGGTTACATCTGGCTGAGCCCACCTACTGGTGTGTCTAAAAATCCTAAACACACCCCTCTCCTGCCCTCTCCTAATCTTATCAAGGGGGCACCTAATTGTTTGGGTTTGCAGGATGTGAGGGTGTTGCTGGATTGCTCCAAATGTCCTTCCCTGCCTTTGAAAACCAGTTTGGCAGCCCTCCCCCCTTCCTGCTTCCCCGTCTGCTGAGGGAAGATCTCCTCCCCCAGGCACATCTCTGTGTTGAGCCAGGCCACTTCACACCTCATCAAGGCAGCCTTGCCAGGCTGCCAGAGGCTGGCCAATCAGAGCTAAGCAGCAAAAACACTGCAGGGCTGAAGTTGAAGTCTTCAACTGCTGAGAACCTCACAGCATTTTGGCGCGCCAGAGGCTGGCCAATCAGACCAAAGCAGCAAAAACACTGCAGGGCTGAACTTTAAAACTCTTTACCTGAACAAGTTATATTAAATCTAACAACTGGAAGTTGTGGGATTTATTATAACATTAATTTGATACCAAACGTATAGTATCTGTTACTTAAGGGGACTTTTAAAATTAAAATAAAGTCTCCCCATTCTAGCTTATGGAGGCCGTTCACTACAATGAGGGAAAACAAATTTAGCTGTTTTACCTCACCAGGGCTTATAAAACTATTTTTATAAGGTCCCTGCTTATAGTTACATGGCACTCAGCCCTAGGGGAACATATGGCACTCCTTAGGGGTGACATATGTAAAGATAAGGTAGTTTAAGACTTTGGAACTACTTTTAATTCCAAAGTCGAATTTGCATGTAACTTTAATTTAAAAGCAGCCAGCAATGACACTGGGCACCCCAGCAGTGCACCTAAGGGTGCACTACCTATGCTAGGGTCCCTAAACCTACATGCCCTACCATATACTAGGGACTTATAGGTAGGTTGACTTAGCCAATTATAATTTGCCTAATTTACATACTGAATTTACCCAGAGCACAGGCCCTGGGACTGGTTAGTAGTACCCAGGGCACCATCAGAGTCAGGAAAACACTAGCAAAAAGTGAAAAATGGGGGCAAAACTTTAGGAGGCCTCTGTAATCAGCCCTGTTTTCTCACACCAATTCAATATTTGACTGTAAGTTGGAGTGAGAGCACCTAAATCCTGCATGGGCTTTATTTTGAAAAGAGATGGCTGTCAGTCTCATTACTCAACTAAGCATGAACAAGAAACATGTAGAGGCACGTTGGAATATTTTGGAGATGATAATTACTTTTAGATTACTCCTGCTTAACATGGTGTAATAGCATCCTACACCCCAGAGGATGCAGTTCATTTTTTTTTTGTTTCAAAACCTTTATTCAACTATAAGAAGACAGAATACATGTTAGCCAATCCATGTTTCAGGTGGCACGACATTTGACCAGGTGAAAACCGCACACAGTGCCAAGGCCAACAACAGGTTAACATCTAGATGGTAATGCTTCCAGAATTAAAAGATACTAAAAGCTAAAAAAATTAAAAGCAATGGGATAAAGGAAAAAAGCCAAAGATCAATCCCAATGAACACAGCAACTCCTGTGTTAGAAAAAAAAAAAAAAAAAAAAAAAACATCCATCACCCATGATCACTCCAACATATTCCAGGTATGTAGGCACCTTGCCCTTCTGGAATATGCCTGTACAAATATAATCGTGGACTAAAGAACGACCTAGAGCATAGACCACTTGTGGGGAGAGATCATCACCTTTGAAAAGTAGAAGATTTCTAGCCCGCCACAAACCATCCTTCAAGCAATTCACCACAATCCAATATTTCTGACATGGGGAGCTGGAAACGAACAGACCAAAGATAACACCCTCTCTAGGCAAAACCACATGAGGATTCAGGGAAGAAAGCCATACTTCCGCCAAAGCCCACACCTGTGGTGCCATGGGGCAGTACCAAAAGAGATGGTCACAGGATTCTTCTGCCAAACAACCCTTCCTGACACAAAAGCGGGCCCTAGAACATTGTCTCCTAAACAAAAAAAGGCAGAGAGGCAGGCAACCATGTACTATGGACCATGCCAGGGCACAATGTATATTTTGAAGGTACCGTACAGAAACATTTGCCTAAGTAGCCTTAGAAGATAGATCTGAAAACCTCCTGACTGGTACCTGCGGCTGGTCCCCAGTAACAGATTTGCGAATGAGCCTAGGTGAGATCAGGCCCAAAGGAATCCTGTGTAAATTGTGAGTCCTCATGAATTTCCTGGCATAAAAGTAAGCAAATGGGCAGGATTCTGAATGAGGCATGCTGTTAGAGACAACTATGCCCCATGTTCTGCGCACCAGAAAATTCAACCAAAAACTGGCAAAAAAAGACCACTTCCTTTCTTCCTTATCCTGACAAATACTCTCTTTGAACATGGTGCAAATAAACAAAGATTGCAAAGCGAGACCAATGTTTGGAGCACTCTTACTACCCAAAACAACAGGCTTAATGGTCATGCAAGCCACTCGTTCTTGCTTTGTTCCCCAAATGAACTGAAAAACCCACCTCTATAGGAGTGTAAGGCAGTGTCGGGGGTCGGGGTAAACCACTGCAATATACAGAAGGCTCGATAGAAATTCTGCCTTTGTAACAAGAATATTACCAGTCATAGTAAGCGACTGCAAACCTCAAAGTGCAATCTTCTGGTTCACCTTGGACATGCATTCGGACTAGCTCTGCAAGCTACCACCCTCACCAAAGAACAGACCAAGAACTTTGATGCGATCTTGCACTACCTTAAGGCCCCAAACCATCTTATCTTCCTTCCAGTTCACGTACAAATACTCACTCTTTGCCAGGTTAATCCTCGATGATGAAGCAAAGGAAAACCTACTACAATACCATAAAACCTGGAGGATGGAAACATTATCCGAACAAAAAACAGAGACATCGTCCATATAAGCAGAGAAAGTGACAGAAACCCCCCTACCTCCAGGGACAGAGATCCCTTTAATCGGCTAATCAGCCCTCAGAATTGCAAGAAAAGGTTTGATGGCCAAAATGAACAAGAGGGGGGACAAAGGACATCCCTGCCGTTCACCTGACAACACAGGAAAAGAGGCAGTCAACGTGCCATTGACCATGACCCTGCTGTAACAATGGGTATACAATAAAGTAATCCAGGACCTACAATTTGGACCAAAATTCAAATGTTCTAAAACTTTAAACATGAAAGAGTGGTTTAACCGATCAAAAGCCTTTTCCTGATCCAAGTTCAGCAAACACACAGATAACCCACGGTCTTTAACATACAATAACACATCCCTAACCAAACATAAATTGTCAGATATATTACGCCCAGGTATGCCACTCGTTTGGTCTGATTCAACGATTGTGGAAACAACAGGCCACAACCGAAGGAACAAAGTTTTAGACCATGGGTACTCGCAAACATTTTCCCAGGGGCCAAAAAGTTTGGTCTGTGACGTGCCTGGGGGCCGCATTGATGCCAGGGAGGTGGTGGTCGGGTGGGGTGGCTGGGGGGATTGGTGGCAAGGTAGGTGTAGGGGACGCAAATGATATACATCTAGTGGCTGAAAAAAACAATGGGAAACCAGAAAACCTGGAATTAATCCCGGCTTACCACCTTTTTTAAACTGTGTGATCCTAGGCTATTGTTTAGTTTCACTTTCCCTCCTTTTTCTGCATTATCACATTTAAGATGACCTCGAAATATATGATTCATGGTGTGCGCTGCACAAAACCTGCTTCTATGTTTGATTTATTAAACTATAATGTTGTTCATGTATGATAGGAACCCAGGCCACCCATAAAGTGCACATACCAAGTGACTTGTCTTTTTAATTTACTATTGATGGTGTTCTCAGGGTAAGGGAAATAATTAATGTTTCCAAATTTATGTTTGAAAACTATCACTTTTAAATGAATACATCTCAATGCACTGATAAAATAAATTGTACTAAGGCGAAAGGGTTCTGCATGTTAACTAAATACACATTTTTAATTTTGAAGAGACTGTCTTAGATTTACACTTGTGCTGCAAAATCTCTTTAAAAATGAAGGCGTTTGTAATGTTAAGTGCAGGAGTCCCTAGTTACTTCCTTTCTTTAACACCAATTAAGTTTGAAATAAATGATTGAGTGTGTATTTAATATTTTTGTTGTTAGTGCAGAGTCGATCAAAGAGCTGACCAGTGCTCCTGTTGCTCAAGGGGCCGCATGTAAAGGTCAGAGGGGCCGCATGAGGCCCGCAGGCCGTACTTTGAGTATCCATGTTTCAGACAATATTTTAAAGTCTACATTAAGAAGGTTGATTGGACGCCAGTTCTTAACATCGGCTCTATCACCTTTCTTCTTATAGATAAGTCTTATGCAACCACCTCTCAAGGAATTGGGGAGTAATCCTTCCCTCATAGAACAACAAAAGACTACAAGCAAGTCGGAGCCCACTAAGTCCCAAAACGTAGCATAGAACTCTACAGGGATTTCATCAGAACCGGGGGAATCTCCCCTTAGGCAAGCTGAGCATAGCCCTTTTGAGGCCTGCAAGTACCAAATCCCCTTCAAGAACTTCTGTATCTTCTTCAGACAAAGACAACCACAGATGTTGCAAGAAAAAATTCCCAGTTGCATTGTCTGAAACTTTGGGGCCATATTAGTCGCTATAGAAGTCAGGCACACTGTCTCGGATACCTTCAGTAGTGGTATGTGTGGTACCTTGGGAGTCCATCATGGCAACTATAACTCTCCCAGTAGCCCTAGCTTTAAGAAAGAAAAACCTAGAGCAAGTCTCATTGTCATCCAGGAACCCTACTGCGGAGAATCAACCCTTTAGTAAAATCATGGTACAATGAGGATAACCTCTGCTTGCACAATAGAATGTCAGCCTGTACATCGAAACAGAACTCCAACAGCTTGGACAAATTCTGGAGCCGGATTTGCAAATGGTTTAATCTGCAATGTCGGTCTCTAGCCACTCTAGTTCTCTCCCGAATAAAGAAGGCCTGTATACGAATCTTAATGTCCTTCCACCACTCACTGATGGAGGGGAAAAGAATTTTGAGGGACTGCCAATTCTGGTAATGGTAACTCAACTTATCCCGGATAGCCTTGTCATTGAGCAAAACAATATTTAGTTTCCACAGACCCTTCCCTCTAAGAGGTATATCTTTTATGGAGACGCCAACTGAAATGAGGTAATGATCTGAAAAGAAAACAGGAATGAGAGTAGCTGAAACTATCTTTTCAAAGGGACTTGCAAAGATAAAATCAATGTGAGACTTAGTGGGAGAGTTAGAACTAACCCACGTGTAACCTGGATCATTTGAATGTAACACTTTGTAAGAATCCTGCAAATGAAAATCAGAAATTATACTTTTCAGTGAGTAGAGCTACCGTCAAGGTGTACTGCAAAAGAAGAGGATCTGTCTTTCACATCCAGTAAACAGTTAAAATCACCTCCTAGAAAAACATTCCTATTGCATAAAAAGAGCTGGGCAGGAAGCTCAATTTTTTTTTCTGCAGGGCAATGATGTAGGGCAGTACACATTAATGAGGCGTAAATCATGTCCATTCCAAGTACCATCTACACATAACAGTCTCCCCTTAACCACATGTTGTACCTGGTGAACAGCAAAGGTAGACTGCAAAGTAAAATGCCTAACCCTGCATTACGGTCGGAATTACAGCCTGACCAGATGGAAGGGCCACAAGTCCACATGTGCTGCAATGTTTGGTCCTTAGAATGTTCTGGAATAGCACATTCCTGTAAGAAAATCATGTCTAATTTGTGCTGGCTCAACAAGTCAGAAATTGATGAACATTTCACATCATCACCCAAGCACCTGATATTAATACTCCCCAAGAGAAGCATCAGGAAATATCTGAAAAACATAATCATTGTAAAATGGTACTTTTAGTCCAATTTCCTTTTCCTTTTATTTGTCTTCCTCTTTATCACATGGGTAAAACCATCCTCCCCTGTCACCGCTTGGAAATTACGCCTATCATCCTGTGCACACAAGTCCCTAGAGTCAGTGCTGTCAAACCCAGTCTCTTCAGTGTCATAACCCTCTTTCTCCTTCTTTTTTAATGAGGTTGAGACATCCATGGCAGCCTCAACCTCTTCCTCAACAAAAATGTCATCCTTGCCCCACTCAACTACCTCACCAGCAACCGCAGTGTCAGAGAAAGAAGAGTGTTCCAGGGATGTACAGGCGTACTCTATCTCACTGCAAGAGTCTGTAGAGGACATTGTAGACACTGTACCCTGAGTACCAACAGCATTTGCAGTACCAGATGAAGCGGGTTCTAGGGAGTGCTGGCTTAAAGTGGAAAATACCTTAGGCGTAACATACAGACTGTCATCCATAACAGTGCCATTTGGCTGTGGAGCAGAAGGTGGAACAAGTTGCACCTGGGGAGCGTCAAGAACTGCACCTGTGGTGGAAATCAAGGAAGAGCCTCCAGCACTGACAATATCATTCCTTTCAACAGCACTCAGGTGATGTTGGGCAACAACTCCCCTAGTGGCTTTGGAGGATGTCTGCTGTGAGTGGACAGCCAAATCCAAATCAGGTGTGGGAGCCATGATTGGCTGATCAGGAGCACCTGGTGAAGCTCCCTAATTAGGTTCCATGCAATTCCCAGCCTCATCAATTGCACCTACTTGCTTTCCCGCCAAACACGGAGCACCTTTCCCAGAGGTGACTTGCTCCACAGTGATATCCACCTTTGCTTCAGACAATGATAAACCAGGTTGGAGAGCAAATCTTTCCTCCTCCAAACCAAGCATGAGTAATTCTTCCTCCTCTTTCTCAACATCTTTCCTTGACCTCCCTCTACTCTGGTGGGGAGTGAAAGGTTGCTTTAGCCGTGTTGCTTTAATTTTAAAGGCATAGGAGGAGGGGCAGTTTTTAAACTCATGCTCAGTTGAGCCACAAAGATTGCACGTTTTTTCCACCACACAATCCTCAACTTCATGTCCAAAGTGCAGTACAATCCTTAGCCAAGTGCCTCTCCAAATTACATTTCCTGCATCTCCTAGTCTGACCCACATAGAAGACATTGCCTGTGGCTCTACCCAGTCTAATAGTGGTAGGTATGTGCCTCAGTTCCTCAGTAGCAGGGTCTCTCTTCAAAGATACCAAGGCTTTAAAGTAGCCAGTCTTTACTCCATCAGCATCTCTCACTCTTGCCCCATGAGAAACCTCTGAACATATTCATTGAACATGGAGACATTCCCCATCTCTACTGAGGCTGAGTCAAGGCATTTATGGAAAACACTTGCAAAGGTGCAGGGTCATTCCTTTCTTTAAAGCGCTTGAGGCACTGTTCAAACAAAGCAAAGGTGGTGAAAATCACTTCAAAGACTTTACCTCCAGGAAAAGCAAACAGGTAGTCAATCTGATCAGGTCTGAATCCAAGTTCCTTTTGCAGCACTGACCGGCTGAACAACAATCCATCCATCTTGACGTCTTCAACTGCTGAGAACCTCGCGGCATTTCGGCGCGCCAGAAGCTGGCCAATCAGAGCAAAGCAGCAAAAACACTGCAGGGCTGAAGTTTAAAACTCTTTACCTGAACAAGTTATATTAAATCCAGCAACTGGAAGTTGTGGGATCTATTATAACAATTAATTTGATACCAAATGTGTAGTATCTGTTACTTAAGGGGACTTTTAAAATTAAAATAAAGTCTCCCCATTCTAGCCTACGGAGGCCGTTCACTACAATGAGGGAAAAACAAATTTGGCTGTTTTAACTCACCAGGGCTTATGAAACTATTTTTATAAGGTCGGTGCTTATAGTTACATGGTACCCAGCCCTAGGGGCACATATGGCACGCCTTAGGGGTGACGTATATGTAAAAATAAGGTAGTTTACGACTTTGGAACTACTTTTAATTCTAAAGTCGAATTTGCATGTAACTTTAATTTAAAAGCAGCCAGCAAGGTAGGCCTGCATTTAAAATGACACTAGGCACCCCAGCAGTACACCTATGGGTGCACTACCTATGCTAGGGTCCCTAAACCTACATGCCCTACCATATACTAGGGACTTAGAGCTAGGTTGACTTAGCCAATTATAATTAGCCTAATTTGCATACTGATTTTACACAGAGCACAGGCCCTGGGACTGGTTAGCAGTACCCAGGGCACCATCAGAATCAGGAAAACACTAGCAAAAAGTGAAAAATGGGGGTAAAACGCTAGGAGGCCTCTGCAATCAGCCTGTTTACTCACACCAATGCAATATTTGACTGTAAGTTGGAGTGAGAGCACCTAAACCCTGCATGGTCTTTATTTTGATAAGAGATAGCTGTCAGTCTCATTACTCAAATAAACATGAACAAGAAACATGTAGCGGCACATTGGAACAGTTTGGAGTTGATAATTACTTCTAGATTACTCCTGCTTAACATGGTGTAATAGCATCTTACTCACAAGAGAAGCAAAGAACAAATGTTCCAACAAGCTTGTGCTTTACCTTGCATTGGAACCCTTAGGGGGTTATAATTCTTTTGTCTCACTCAACCTAGGGTGGGGACACAAACTGCATTGGGGGGAGGCTGACCTGCTCCTGCAGCTCCCCCTGTCCATGGGCACTTCGGTGGTGGTGGCCCTGTCTTACTGGGGCCACCACGAGCTGAGAAATCGGCTCATGGAGAAGTTGGGCCTCCAAGGCATTGTGGGACGGGATGCATATGTGATGAGCAGCTCTCCCGCTGTGCTGGGGAGAGCTGCTTTGCCTTCGTTTACGCAGACTTGCGCTGTGTTCTTCTTTGTTTGGGAGGTGTCCAGTCCCATCTGCACACCCCCTGCAAGGCTGCATCACTGGAAGGCAGCGTGGGGAGCCCACCCTCATGTTGGGGGGTGTCGGGTCCCACCCGGACACCCCCATCATGCTGCTTCTTCGTTGGAGGGCAGTGTGGGAAGCCCACCTCTGGCTACCCTCGTGCTCAGGGAGCCCACCCCCAGCCACTCCCGCCGGCCCCTCGCACGGCCAGCACCTCCAAGTGCTTCCACAGGAGCCGGCCCTGCACTTTGTGTCTGTTCGTTCCTGTGGGCAGATGCGAGTGGCTGCGGCAGCCGGGCAGGCCACCTGGGGGAGTGCGACTGCACTCCCACTTCTCTCCTGCTACACTGAGGCCCTGGAATGGGGTCCGGGGCACCTCCACAACTTCCTGGGGAGCGCGATGGCGCTCCCCACTCTCTTCTTCACGGGTCCCCGGAATGGGGTCCAGGCCCCTTCTGGGTGGCTTTACAGGGGCGCGGTAGCACCCCCCAACTTCGACTTCCACGTGGGGGCCCCAGGATAGGGTCCGGGGCCCCGTTGGTGTTTTCACAGGGAGCACGACTGCGCTCCCCGGCTTTGTCTTTGGGTGCCGGCCCCTTCCTCAGCCAGCAGCCATCTTCGCGTGATGAGTGACAGCGCCCCCACAATCCTTCTTGGCAGGGCCCCGGGATGGGGTCCGGGGCCCCTTCACCATCGTGGCAAAGGGGGTGCACAACAGTGCCCCCCCCCTTGATTCCATGAACTGGCCAGGCTTCATGGGGCCCCGGACGGGGTCCGGGCCCCCTTTTCTGCCACGGGGGTGTGATGGCACTCACCCAGCTCCTCTTCCTCATCGACCGGAGGAGCGGTGGAGCCCCACGTGCTTCACTGCTCACTCGGAACTAGGTCAAAGATCACAAACCTTCTCCTTGGGATATCCCCCCCACCCCCCCAAGGGCTGATTTTGATGATCTTGGTGTTGTTCCGCTCCTGGTGACGAGCCCTTCCCACCAGGAGCACTTTCGTTAGGCCTCCTGGCCTAGAAGGATCCCAGATTGTTGGGAGCCAGTCCCACTGACTCCATGCACCAGCCTTTTCTTCTGGATGTCCTCCTTTTCTTCTGGGCAGCGTGCTCTCCTTGCGCCAGCCCAGCCTTTCCCCCAACTAGTCCTCCAGGGGGGTAATGGGGTCAGCTTACTTGGCCCTGGCATGCGCTTCACTGGGCCTGAAGTCCTTCAGGGGCAGAGTCCCTGCCCAAGGGGCAGTCAAGGGGTTCTTCTTTCCAGTTGCCCATGACGCCCGTCTGCAGTCCCAGTCTCCAGCAGTGAAACAAGGCTAAAAGCGAGAGCCACCCCTGTGCAGGACCTTTTAAGTGGGGGCGGAAGTGTCCAGCAGGCCCGCACCTCTGGCCTATCCAGATGTGCCACATCACTTCTTTCCCCTGTCCCCTCCTTCCTGCACAGTCTTCTGGGATAGCTCAAAATGGCGACGTCGCGGAGATAGGGCCACATGTGCTCTGAAACTCAGCTCCTCCTTCCTGACATTCCTTCCAGGGCCTCCCGCTCATTTCCTGACAGGGGCTGACAGCTGGCTGATTGATGCACGGCCCTGCTCAGGCAGCTGGATGGAGCAGTAATTGGCTCTAATCCTGAGCTGAGTCAGAGAAAGATGACATTCCTGGATGACCCATAAGTTGTACAACTATGCTTTTGTAACTAACTGCATCATTATTTTCATACAGGTTACAGTGTACATTGGTGTGACTCTGGTCTCTGTGTGCCCTAGGGGACCTGAGTTATGCCCTAGGCGACTCTTTCTTATTTACAATTAATGGAGTGTCCCTACAGAAAAAGGACAGTAAGCACACAGACTATACCTCACATGTGTACACCCATCTCATGAGGTCTACTCCAAGTCACCACCCACTCTGCATAGTTCCTTCTGAGCCAGGATACCTAAGTGCAGTTCTTGGGTTGCGCATACCAGGAATCCTCCCCACGCAGCCCTCACATGGATGCACATGCGTGTGCACACATGATCATGAGTAACCCGCCTGGGGCCTCCTACTCTTGCTGCGCCACAGCAGCCTTTAGAAAGCAAGGCATCACCGGAGGTAAACGTGTGCAGTCCATTTTACCATGAGTTTACTGTGGATGAGTCACAGACTAGGAGGCTCCCTCACAGTAAAAGATCAAAAATCAGGTAGTCAAAAAGTGAAAAATTAGGGCAGACCAGATGGTAAGAACCATCCTCTCACAACAGGGATAAGAGAAAGAAACTTATTGAAAATAATTTAAGTGAAATTTTAGTGAATGGTGGTGGTGTTCCATTCTCATAGAACATAAAAGTTAAAGTAGTGAAAGCACTCTAAAGAGCTTGCTCTTCAGGATCTTAGATTGACTGCACATGTGATTTCACACCAGTCAAAAGCTCTGGAACCATGCTGTGACTGGCATCTTCCTGAAAACTGACAAATACCCCATCCTGAAGAAGCCGTGCTCTTTCAACTGAGCTAGATCTGCTGAGCTTGGGAGGAGCAGGAACATTATTAACTTGACATGCAATTGAGTTTCACCTTCCTTTTTCAATAATATTGGGTCTCTGGACCTCTTGTGATCCATCAGTCAATAAATGTTCACTTTAGATATAAATGCCTACCCACACCGTACAGATTGAAATAATTTTCTTTCCACATATACATCTCAATTGTTATGTTACAAAAAAGGGCAGAAATCAAAACAGCCATACAAAAGGTGATGGAATAAATGCCTGCAAATAATCTAAACCACTGGTTATTGCTGAGGATAGCATTCCAGACCAACGGTTTTTACCCACTGTGCCACTTCAGACATTCATTCAGAACAACCAAGCAAGGACCTCTCCAGAAAAGAACACACGTGTTGGAACTCTGGCTATTAGTTGTGTGGCCATCACCAGCAATAGTCCACAACTGTCCTCACTGGGAACCAAACACCCCATTGTAGCGCTTGACTCTCCCAGGGTAGCGAAGCAGAGAGGTTCAAGGCCTACTCAAGGGAGGTGGCGTGGGTTAGTAATCAGCAGTCACTGCACACAATAATAACACTCAATAAATAACTGTCCAGTCAGCATTCTTTCTTTAGAAGAAGAAATGTATTTATTACACACACTACTAAATACTATGCAATAACTTACAGATATTTAAATTGGCAGATAGAGCATACGATAGATGACAATGTGTAACCACTGGTGATCCCCTAGAGGGATTACCCAAACATATCAAGTGAGTTTATTCAATAGGTTTTGTAATAAATACATCACTTTTGAAAGAGTTTTTTCATTATTGTGATAATGAACCAATAAAACATGCGCAATCATTATGACAACCCAACAAATCATTTTTCAGGAATAAACCGTGTGTTTATGTGTTCTTTCATGTATTTGATGTCCAATTGCAATTGCAAAAACAGCCCCTAGAAGGCATCACATTGAAAAAGGATTACATTGCAACAATATGGTCTTCACCTAGAGGGCGTAACAACATGGACATAATATTTGTCCATTTTCAGGCCTTCAATGGTGCCACCATACACATAGCCCTTTAAGGGTTTAACACTCCCAGCTTAAGAAACAGCTCCAGCCATGAGAGCGCTTGTAAATGTGTCAGAAATCCATGGGAGGGGACAATTTTGGGGGCCCTCTAAATGTGTTCCAAACAATCCGGCCAGCAAGGCATTAGGGGTGATTTTTAATGAAGCTGTGAATATGGTAGCAGTGGCTCTCCCACTGCACTGGGGAGAGCCTTGTCAGTTTCTCCATTGATTTTCTTGTTAGTTTAGCAGCCTTGCGCTTCGTCCTTTGTTCGTGAGGGTTGCCTGGTCTTGACCTGGGCACCAATATATGATTACTTCATTGGAGGGCAACTCGGGGAGCCCACCCAGGCTGCCCTTGCCAGCTCCCCAGGCTGGTAGCACTCCTGTGTACTGTAGCAGGAGACAGCAGCATTGGGGTTGGCTAGACGTGCATGTTGTGCTGGCCTCCCTCCCTCCCCAGTCATGGGGAGTGGGTGAGCTAGCCACGTGGGGGAGCGCAGCGGTGCTCCCTCTCTTCCTTTTTGTCTTGGGGCCCAGGAATGGGTCCTGGCCCCTCCTGCCTGTCTTCCGTGGGGAGAGCATGATGGTGCTCCCCCCATCCTTCCAGCTATGGGGAAGCATAAGGGACCTTCCCGCATCAGGTGGCACTCGGCGGTCCGGAGATTGGGACCCTGCCTTCTAATCATAAATCCGCCCAGGGGGTGTGATCCCCAGGTGAGATACAAGAATGGGGAGGTGGGCCCCATGAATGCCCTTCCCCCCAGCAACAAATCATGCAGCCTCTTTGTGCCATCCCCCGGGCCCTGGTCTATCCCAGGGGAATTCACCAGCCCGCAGCAGAGCTCCACGTGCTCTGAGGAAAAGGAAGGGGGTCAAAAGTCACCAAAATTCCAGATGCGTTATCTCGGGCCTTGTTGGGCTGATGTGGATAATCCTGAGTTGTTTTACTCCTAGTGGCAAGCTCTATCCACCATGGACAGTTGCAGCAAACCTTCTCACCTCCAAAGCGGTGCAGTCCCCAAATAGGTAGTTTTCCTGACTCCCTGTGCCAGCTTTCCTCTTAATCTTCGCTTCTGGGTGCAGAAAGGTCCAGGGCTTTCCCTCAACTGGTCCTCAGGGGGCTTATGGGGGCCAGCATCACTGGCCCTTGGGAAGACCCATTGGTCCTAAGGTCAACTGGGCAGAGTCTTTGGTCCTGAGTTGGAGTCAGAGGGCTCATCTGTCCAGTTCTCCATGGCAGTACCAGGATTCAACAGCAAAGTGTGTAAAACCCTGCAGACAAGAGAGAGTCTCTCCCTTGTGCATGAGTTTTTAAAGGGGAGGTTTCCAGAACACAGGTACCCCTTGGCCAATCCTGGGGTGCCATATCACGTCTCCACCCCTGCCGCAACCCTCCTGCACAGCCTGCTGGGACAGTCCAAAATGGCATTATCCAGGAGCCACTAGTCACATCAGCTCCTGGGTTCTCAGCTCCACCCCTTGCTGATATCACTGCAAGGAACATGCACACTAGAATTTCAAAGGGAGCCCCCCAGTGGGTTGGCTCTAGTTGGCTGAGCACTCGCCTTTGTTCTCTGGGCTAGGACAGGCCCATCCCTGGTACAGTGTGACTGTTGCATGATTAATACAGATCACACCACCCCACCCCTTTCCTCTTCAAGAGATGGGAGAAGTATTGCTAATTTCTCCTTTTGTGTGGGGTGGCCTTTGGTCCTGCTGCTGGAGGATACATATTTAGCTGGGCACAGCAGGGTGACACAAGGCCTGGGCTCTGATCATGAACTGAAAGAACAGATGATGGACAGAATGCTGAACAAATCAAACATTCAACCTCAGTCACAGATCTGGGTTGAATCCATTGTTTTTTTGCTCACCACCCAGTTATGATCTAGCCATATGCAAATAAGTCTTGACCCTGCTCCCCAAGGGAGCAGTCCAGCCTGAACTGCCAAGGCAGGTCCTCCATGGACCGGAAACAAGCATCCTGAGACCAGTGTTGCAGTATTACCTCTCATCAGTCAGGCTAGCTTGAATACAGTGACACAGTGAGCACGGGACCCATGTCTGGGCATACCCTTTCCACTGAGGGTGACAACAGCAAAAAGAACAGATGATGGATGGAATGCTGAACAAATCAACATTCACCCCCAGTCACAGATCTTTGTTTAATCCATCATTTTTTTGCACACCACGCCACCCCAGTTTGGATCCAACCATATGCAAATCAGTCTTGACCCTGCTCCCAATGGGAGCAGTCCAGCTTGAACTGCCAGGCCAGGTCCTCCCAAGACAAGGAACAAGCATCCTCTGACCAGTTTCCGGGTATCACCCCTCATCAGCCAGGCTAGCTTGAATCCTGTGACACAGTGAGCAGGGCACCCAGGTCTGGGCATACCCTTCCCACAAACATTAATCCCCAGTCATAGATCTGGGTTTAATGCATTGTTTTTTGCTCACTGTGCCATCCCAGTTTGGATCCAGCCATTTGAAAAAAATGATGGATTTAACCCAGATCTGTGACTGGGGGTGTATGTTTGATTTGTTCAGCATTCTGTCCATCATCTGTTCTTTTTGCAGTGATCCTGAGCTGAGCCAGGGAAATATGGAAACGCTGGATGACGCATAAGATGTATAGTTACCATTTTGGAAGTTACATATTTGGTTTTCTCGCAATGGTTACACTCCAGTTCAAGACATCAATGGTCTCTGTAAGCAAAGCGAAAGTGAAACTACACTTCAAGGCAGTTTTCTCCTTATATGCATAATGGGGTTCCACTATAACTAAAACAGTAAAGCACACTTACTTTCACTAATAGAGTTCAGTACCCTCATAAGGTCTAGCCCCGGTGAATACCTAATCCTGCAAAGTCCCAATTGCCCCAGGCTATCTGTGCACTGTTACCAGGCTGTCATTAGTGGTAGTCTCCCACGTGCAGGCCACACACGTGCACACGTGTTCATGTGCAACCAGCCAAGTGCCCCTTACTCGTGCTGAGTCTCAGCTGCGTTATCTTAAGTGGTGGACACTGGCAGTAAACACGCACAGGTCCATTTGTCATGTGATCCCTGTGGGCGAAACACCCAAAAACAGGTGATCAGAAAAGTAAAAAATCTGGCATGGTGCAGGGGCAGAAACCATGACAACAACAAGCAACCCTATATCACTTTTGGGCTTATTAGCCTTGGCAGTGAGATATAGTGTGAATCCTGTGGAACAGCGAACAAAGGTCCTATGTGTGGGTATACTGTTGGTCATAATTTTTTACCCACTGTGCCACTCTAGGCAGAGGCCCATCTTTTGTACCCTAGTACCTTGCTGACAATAAACAATCCATCTGCAGACAGGAACGAAAATGGAAGAGAAACAGAAGTTCAAGAGAACTGTTGACACTGAAGTCCCTATGTGCATCACAAAGGCAGCTCATCAAATCAGCCAAAACAATGTTCTATACCAACACCACCATTGAAGCCACTAACAGAAGCAGAACACTATTCAAGATAATAAAATCCATATTGTACATTCCTATTCCACTCCATAGAGAAGTGCAATGCCATCAACCTCTTTGTCATTGAAATGTAAAGAAAATCTAACAGCTTAAAGATGATAACAAGCCTGCTTCATCTCTTACACTGACTCCTTCCTGCAGGATCCCACAACTGTCAGTCTTCAAAGCCCTATCCCTCCCACAACTTGCTGATAAACTCAACTCCCTCTAAGTAATTTCTTACAGGGACGTTGGAGTTAGGCTTACATTTTAGGCATACAAAACAATGGAAATTCACCTGTTACAGTTAAGAGTGATCTCAAGTAAATATAACTCGTGCCCTAAGGTAACTATAACTCGCATCCCTGCCATGCACAGTTTTTTCTTCAAAAATTCCACTGCAAAATATTACATTGATATTATCAATGATGCTATCCATGATGTCAAGAGTGCCGTAGGGTAGTTAGCAGTGCAATGTTTTCATCTGTTTCCCTTCACACGGATTTGCGTGCAGGGAAACAGATGAAAACTCTGCTTCCTGCAAGCAGGAGCTGTTTGACAGCTCCCACTTGCAGAAAGCAGAGTTTGTTTGCATTTGCTTGGTGGGAGCTGCAGCTATGTCCCAGGGGTGGGCACCGGAGCCATCCCTGGGGGGTGGCGGCCCCCAGAGCTATGTATGTCTCCATCAGGGGGGTGCTCAAAAGTGAACTAGCCCTGTGATGGACACACACCCCCCCCCCTTATGATTAAAGCCACTGGGAATGCTACCTACACAGCACTTTAAGCATAACTTAGTGGTAGCCACGCTGCCCCCACCACAGCCCTGGGAAAAGCCACCTTGGCAGATTGATTTAAAAATCCCCAGGGAGGTGGTGGGGTGTGGCCCTCCCTTAATTATGATTAAAGCTTTAGGGAGGTGGCGGTCCCCAGGGCTGTTGG
Organism: Pleurodeles waltl; assembly: GCF_031143425.1. NCBI lineage: Eukaryota > Metazoa > Chordata > Amphibia > Caudata > Salamandridae > Pleurodeles > Pleurodeles waltl. Next base: position 941,552,353 of record NC_090443.1, read on the forward strand.
GGCCCCCACAATAACTATAGCTCAAGCCCTAAGGTAACTATAACTCAGGCCCCCCATCATGCACAATTTTTTCTTCATTAATTTGACTGCTAATGCTTAATTCATATTTAGAATAATGTTAGAGAAGTTGTCATGAGGGCTGTAATATCTGGGGTAATTAGCAGTGCATGGCGAGGGCGCGACCGCGAGCTGCAGTTACCGTAGGGCATGAGTTATAGTTACTTGAAAGAACTCTAACTAGAACTGCTGAATTTCTATGGTTTTGTATGAGTAAATTCAGAACCTAACTATACCGACCCTGCAACCTTTGTTTTTTTCAGTGAATTTCTTTTTTTTTTAGCATAGTAATTATAATTACTATACATTAATCGAACCACAGTCGCACATGGCCTTTGGCCTGCAGCCATACCCACATAACCACCCAACCCTGCACCGCGCATGGCTGAGTTGGCCGCAGGGTCTGTCTCTCTATGTATGAATAAGTATGAGAGGGTGTCTCTGGGTGTGAAAGTGGGTGTGAGAGTGTCTGTCTGTGTGTGCAAGTGGAAGCGTGAGGGTCCAAGTAAGTCTGTGAGTGGATGTGTGACAGTCTGAGTGGGTCCGTAAGTGGCTACGTGAGGGTCTGAGTGAGTCTGTGAGTGGGTGCATCAGTGTCTGACTGGGTCAGTGAGTGGGTGCGTGAGGGTCTGAATGGGTCTGTGAATGGGTGTGTGAGTGTCTCATTGGGTCTGTAAGTGGGTGTGTGAGGGTCTGCCTGGGTGTGAGAGTGGGTGTATGAGGGTCTGAGTGGGTCTGTGAGAGGATGTGTGATGGTTTGTGTGGGTCTACGAGTGGGTGCATGAGTGGGTCTGTGAGTAGGTGCATCCTTGTCTGACTGGGCCTGTGAGTGGGTTAAATATATCTGAGTGGGTCTGTGAGTCGGTGAATCAGTATCTCTGTGGGTGGGTGCGTCAGTGTCTGATTGGCACTGTGAGTGGGTTCGATAGTGTCCAAGGGGGTCTGTGAGTGGGAGTGTCAGTGTCTCAGGGGTATTTGAGTGGGTGCAGCAGTGTCTGATAGGCTCTGTGTGTGGGTGTGTCAGTGTCTCTGTGGGACTGTGAGATGGTGCGTCAGTGTCTGAGTGGGTGTGTCAGTGTCTGCGTGGTTCTGTGAGTTGGTTTGATAGTGTCTAAGTGGGTTTGTGAGTGGGTATATGAGTGTCTCTGTGATGGTCCGTGAGTGGGTAGCATCAGTGTCTCAATGGGTCTGTGCGTGGGTGCATGAGTCCCTGAGTGGGTCTGTGAGTGAGTACATGAGGGACTATGCGGGTTTGTGAGCGGCTGATTTAGGGTCTGAGTGGGTCTGTGAGTAGGTGCATGAGTGTTTCAGTGGGTTTGTGAGTGGGTGCATTAGTGTTTCAGGGGGATTGTGAGTGGGTGCATAAGTGTGTGAGTGAGTAAATGAATTAGTATGAATGTTTTTTGTTGTTGCCGAAATTGATAAATCTGTTGCAACGTTACAAAGAGGTCGTGCTGAGCTCCACAGCATATTTTCGCATACTTGCAGCAGGAAAAAAAAGTTTAAAGGGTAGAATTTGTGTCTTAAAGAACCCCTATATCACATCCCTCGAGTCAGGGTACCTCCACCCTGACCCCTTATGCCACTTCTCATTTTATTTTGCAGCACCAGGGACCTTTTCCCTTTACCTAAAATCACGGCTGTAACTTTCTAGTCAGGTTGCGGCCAGCCAATCACAGCATTATTGGTGGCACGTGCATTCACAAATTCATCATTATCGCCCCAAAAACGTCGCAATGCATCCACTGCCCTAGATATACAAATTTATTTTCCAAATAATTTCTCGACAACTACGTGTAATCTGCTTACCAACTCCTCCCTTACTGCCAAATTTTGTGTAATTCCTTCAAGCGGCTTGGGATGTAGTCTTGTTCAAAACTCCTATAACCCCCTCTTTTTTTCTACCCCACCTTGACAGATCACCCCGAAACTTTCTGTGAATCACTGGCACACTTTTAAAAAATTTTTTTTAGAAAGATTGGTCAGTCAGTGCCAAAGGAGTCAAAAAACACTTTTTCTTGGGAAACATGGTCCTAAATATAGCTACCTACTTGCGACTGCCACTAGGTAACACACATATATATATACAGATATATATGTTTGTTTGTGTTTCAAAAAATATGAAAATGTAATATTTACTATCCAATTACTATTCAATAATTAACATTTCATAAATAATTGTTAGTCAAGAATTAATAAATTAACTTCTCATTGTAAACCCCCACAAATCTAGAAGCTGCACCTAAAATATGACTAAAAATAAGCATTCCATAATTTATATTCTTAAAATCAACTAAATAATTAACAATTTATTATTGTTAATGTATTATTACTTAATTTACTTCCCATTCTAGACCCCTACAGACTTACCAGCCCCCAAATAAAATATAATTAGATATGTATTCCATAATTTACATATTTAAAATTAAAAAAAAAAAGAACAATTAATAGTAAATAGTTAGGTAATTAGAACTGAATTACCCTCCCTCTATACCCCTATAAACCTAGCAGCCCACAACTAAAATATAAGTAAAATAAAAATGAATTCCATAAATTACATAACTGAAAATGAATTAAATAATTTACAATGAATACTTAATTGTTAATTAATTATTACTTAATACACTTTCCACACTATGGGGGTCATTCTGACCCTGGCGGTCATGGACCGCCAGGGCCAACGACCACGGAAGCACCGCCAACAGGCTGGCGGTGCTTCTGGGGCCATTCTGACCGCGGCGGTAAAGCCGCGGTCAGAAAAGGGAAACCGGCGGTTTCCCGCAGGTTTCCCGCTGCCCCAGGGAATCCTCCACGGCGGCGCTGCAAGCAGCGCCGCCATGGGGATTCCGACCCCCTTCCCGCCATCCTGTTTCTGGCGGTTTTCACCACCAGAAACAGGATGGCGGGAAAGAGTGTTGTGGGGCCCCTGGGGGCCCCTGCAGTGCCCATGCCACGGGCATGGGCACTGCAGGGGCCCCCTAACAGGGCCCCATTAAGATTTTAAGTGTCTGCTTGGCAGACACTGAAAATCGCGACGGGTGCAACTGCACCCGTCGCACACCAGCAACTCCGCCGGCTCCATTCGGAGCCGGCTTCCTCGTTGCTGGGGCTTTCCCGCTGGGCGGGCGGGCGGCCTTTTGGCGGTCGCCTGCCAGCCCAGCGGGAAAGTCAGAATGACCGCCGCGGTCTTTTGACCGCGGTACGGTCTTCTGGCGGTTCCCGCCAGGCGGGCGGCTTCCGCCGCCCGCGGGGGTCAGAATGACCCCCTATATCCCTACAAACAACCTAACAGCCCTCAAATAACTTATAACAAAAAAAAATCAGTATTACATAATTTTACATAATAAATATCAAACATGTAATGAAATAAAATTGATTAAATGCATATGCACTCAAGACTCATTACGAGGTTGCACACTGCCAATGTGACTGTGGCGGTACAACCACCAGGTACTAGCTGGTAGAAACCAACAGTATAAAGAGAGACTCACCTGCAGACAGCCTACCATGTCAGTTGCCGCAATGGAGCCCTTCGCAAACATCATGCCACTGCTGATCAAAAGACAACAAAATCAATGTCGACGTGAGCAACATCAACCTTAAGTACACATACCTACCTGTATCATTAACCTTTAAAAACAGCATCTGGTGTCGGCAAACACATCATAGGAGGTACCGATACAGACACCTTCACACTCACAAAATGCAAATTTTGGCCAGTACATTCACACTGCACATCAACACTACACAAATACACACGGCCACACAGCTCAGGCACAGGGACACTGAAGGCCACACATCATTGTCACACAGCAACAACAACACACCTACAGCACATACACAAATACAACTTGCAAACTCACATCCACCACTGACCAGGAACTGTCCCCACATACAACACACATAGCTATCTTCGTGACATGGAACACAAACACCACCAGTAAACAACCCTGCAATGGACACACACATCACACCATAATGGAAGCACAATGGCATGCACAATACACAGAGAGACAAATAGACCAAAAACAACATCACAACTATACCTACATATTTGGGATGAGGCATCTGGGACACCCAGGGAAGGAGGCTTCATTGGGACAAATTACACTTTGAACGGGGCCCTCAAACACCATATCCTCAGGGATTGTCCGGGGGTGGGAGGGATTAGGTTTGGGAGGGGGGTTGGGCTTGGGAGGAAGGGCTTCTTCTTAGGAGGGGTGGGCGTCTTTTGGGGAGGAGGGGTATGGATGCTTGCAGGGAGGGCAGGGGAGGCCTTAGAGATGGAAGGGATGGCCTTAGAGATGACTGTGGTCCTTTTGGGTGTGGTATGGTGGGGAGCACCGGGGTAAGGTCAAGCTCACACAGGAAAAACTTGGACACATGGGAAAGGTCATCAGAAGGGGGACGGGATTTGGAGGTTGAGGAAGTGGTTGTCTGCTGTGTCGGTATGTAATGTCATGGGTGCGTGCTTGTGGTAGGTATGCTTGTGTGTGGTGTATGTCTGTTTGGTGGGTGAATGAGGGCGTTTATGGGGGTCATTCTGACCCTGGCGGTCCATGACCGCCATGGCGGAGGGCGGCGGAAGCACCGCCAACAGGCTGGCGGTGCTTCCTGGGCTATGCTGACCGCGGCGGTAAAGCCGCGTTCTGAAAAGGGGAACTGGCGGTTTCCCGCCGGTTTTCCCCTGGCCCAGGGAATCCGCCATGGCGGTGCTGCTTGCAGTACCGCCATGGGGATTCCGACCCCCTTCCCGCCAGCCTGTTTCTGGCGGTGTCCACCGCCAGAACCAGGATGGCGGGAACGGGTGCCGTGGGGCCACTGGGGGCCCCTGCTCTGCCCATGCCACTGGCATGGGCAGTGCAGGGGCCCCCTAACAGGACCCCACAAAGATTTTCACAGTCTGCTTTGCAGACAGTGAAAATCGCGATGGGTGCCACTGCACCCGTCGCACCCCTGCAACTCCGCCGGCTCCATTCCGAGCCGGCTTCCTCGTTGCAGGGGCTTTCCCGCTGGGCCGGCGGACGGCCTTTTGGCGGTCGCCCGCCGGCCCAGCGGGAAAGTTGGAATGACCGCCGCGGTGCGGTCATTCGGTGGTAACCGCATGGCGGGCGGCGACCGCCGCCTGCCGCGGTCAGAATGACCGCCTATGTGTCTTGGGATTGGGGGGGTGGAGGTGCGGAGGAATGCCGTGGGGGTTGGATGCCTGTTGGGGTGGTGACTGCAGGTATGGTGGATGTGCTGGATAGAGGTGTGTCTGTAGTCATAGTGTCTGTATGTGTGGTACTTCTGGTGGATGTCTGGGGGTCTGCTGGGGTGGTGTCTCCGGGTACGATGGGTGTGGTGGCTGTGTCAGTGACTGTTGTGGTAGTGTCTGCACGTATGCCAGATTTTGGGTGTGTGATGCTGGGCGTGGTGAGGGTGTCAGTTGTTGCTGTGTCTGCGGGTGGATGTTGTTTGTGTGTGTGACGGTGTGTCTTATGGTGCGTGTGTTTGTGTGCTCCACCTTTGTCTGCTGAGGTGGATGCATAAGGATCTGTTTGTGTGCTCTGGCTAGGTCGAGGAAGGGGGGATTTGGACTGGGAAGAGGGAGGTAGGGGTGTGACTGGCTGCTATCAGTGTGGAGGCCAGAGCCTGAAAAGATTTCTGTAGGCCAGCCATTACACTGTGAATGCACTCCAGGAACAGGTTTGTCTGTTGGAGTTGGGTCTCCAGTCAACCAGGTGACCTCTCCTGGTATGATGGGTGTGGTGGCTGTGTCAGTGACTGTTGTGGTAGTGTCTGCACGTATGCCAGATTTTGGGTGTGTGATGCTGGGTGTGGTGAAGGTGTCAGTTGTTGCTGTGACCTCTCCATCCTCAAAGCTGTGCAACATGCAGCAGACCCCAGTTAAGTTGTAGCCAACAATAGTATCCCATTGTAAAATACCCTCCCAAATGATCATACACAAGCTTAGGCATACATCTATTTTGCACTGACATGACGTACCAACAATTAGAGATGATGCCAATGATATCCAGCTAACTGAGGTACAAATGTGCACAATCCTGGAATAGGTGATATGGAAATACCCATGCCATAATTGACACACTTCAACAATGTATAGCTGAACAAATGACACCTGTTACAACTGAGTCAAGGAGGAAGTATCAATTTCACTCAGACAGGCCTCACATGTGGCATAAAAAGGAACAACATTGACATCATTGATGCATGAAGGTATCAGTCAGACAATGAGCAAAGGTGTTTGTGGCACAACATGAAATTGACCACCATTGCAAATGTGGTTTTCAACTAACAGTTTTCAATGCACATATATGTGTGGGAATGCAGACATCATTCCATCAACATGAGTAGAACGTGCATGAAATTGCAGATTAAGAATGTTTCTCAAAGGGAAAAGGACACATGCTGACATGTAGGCACAATGGTATGTTGGCTACAGTCATGGGAGAAAATTAGTGTCAATTTACCTTCCAACTTACCAAGGGATACTAGTTTTCTATATCTGCAGACCATTAGCCATGTAAGCCATGTAAGCCATGTCACAGCTATGCTGGGCACAAAAATGTCAGACTGCGGTGAGGCACCAACACCAATCACACACTGAAGATAACTTGCTTCTAGGTGGCAGATGTCTGCATACACATATGCCCAGACACATGGCAGAGGACAGTGATCCATAAACCACTTACCTTTTGTCTGTGACATATAGGGAAAGTGATCTGTGGGTCAGAAATCACAACCACTAGTACATCAACGATCACTGTACACAGCCATCTGTGGTCACTGCAGAAAAAGTGGCTTGAGGATTCCCCCCAGGTTTGTACTAGGTCCCAGTTTCAGAAGGCAAAGTATACCATTTTGATACACATGACATGTCACCACAAACAATCTCCCATCTACTGTGTGACACATGGCTCATCCCTAATTGTCAGAAGGAGCAGTCAGTACCCCACTCATTCCCCTGGAAATGGGATAGGTAGGAATTAGCTGTGTATTCACCCCCTTGTGGCTGCTGTGCTGCCCTCAAACGCCCATCCAGCTCTGGGTAGGCCACCTCCAGATTGTGGGCCAATAGGGCGATTATGGTCCAACAGGCATCCCGTCCACGTTGGAAGGACAGCCCCAGCTGGGCCTCCACGTTCTTTCGTGCCCAGCATCTCAGGTCCTCCCACCTCTTCCTGCAATAGGAACTCCGCCTGCTGTGGACCCCAATGGTCCGCACCTTCTTGGCGATGGCTCTCTATATCCCCTTCTTCTGATGGGCTTTGACCTGCATGAATGCAAAAGACAAGACAAGAAATGATGTCAACCATGTACTATCCAAAATGGCTGAAACACAAACATGTCAGTACACTAAGCTAAAAACATTCTGTTTGGCCCAAACTGCCTCAGTGGTGATGGGTACTGTGCCAGGTGTGGCACATACCAGCCACTGAGTACAGGGACACAGACCAACCCACCAACAGCTCAGGTCCTCCACTGATTAGGTAGGGCAACTGACATTTTGTGGAACATGCCCTCGCAATCTGACTGAGATCACAAACACTATGGGGCACATTACAACGCTGTGGCTTCCGAATTGTAGACTCAATAGGCATTCATGTATCAACTCACAGTCTGTGAGAATGGTTCCCTACCAACATTTACTACAGGCTACTGTCAGGGCACATATTCAGAAACCCCACATGGGAATCAATGAAGGGACTGGCATGGTGGGTACAGAAGGTTCATAACCTGTCCACGTGTGGACATGTGGTGTCACAAATGCATACTCATGTCACCTCAGGGAGTGGAGTTCTGTATCATGGACCTGTGCCACAGAACATGCTGCTGGACATATGTGTCCATCCTACAGAGACGGCAATCAACAAACAAAGCCAGGCATCGTCCTTTTTCAGACACGTGGCCTAACAAATGAGTCACATATCATGGCTTCCCAGGATTGATCACACTGTCTGCACTGTGTGACTATCATTTATGAAATAAGCCTGCACAAGACAAATTTGATATGTGTGATGCTGTCAACAGGGCTGTGGGAGTAAGGCACCTGTCGGGGGTCAGAGACACACATTGACAGTGATGCCAAGTGCACATTGATCACAGAGCATTGACCCTCCAATAATACCATGTACATACTCATCAGTTAAAAAAACTCAATAGGCTGCACCTTAGCACAGAGCCTAGATTGGTCCACATGACAGAATATACTGGGTTACAGGGAGTGGGCACAGTCTCATAGTTAAAATGACTCAACAACAGCCTAGCCTTTGGCCTAAACAGTGAGATACTTTTGACAAGCCTTGGTCTCTGCAGGCTGAGCAGACAAAACCTACATGGAAATCCTTTCCCATCACTTTCATGCATGACAGTACACCATCTAGCCAACAGCAATTTGGCATGTGGTGTGTATGTGGCAACCTGAAGGGCAGAGTGAGCCAGGATATGCCTTCCAAACAGCAGACACGCAAGGCCTGAGGTGGTTTGAAGCTCAGTGGCAACATACACAAAGTTCAATTTTCACACAACTCACACATACAACATGCATATGCATCTTATGCAGTCATAGAAATACATGTGGTCTCACATTGTCAACATCCAAGTGTCAAGTGTTGGATAGGGATGGCTGTGCTGTCACCTCACCTAGTTTTGTGCAACCAACATAAGGGACAACAGGGTACACTCAGAACACACACACCAGAATCTGAGGACTCAGCATCTGACACTGATCACAGTTACATGCACAATGACTCTCCCACTGATGCAACACCATCTTCACCCCCATGGCCTTGACTTTACATTCTGGCACACATGGGCACAATCTAGCCGGTGGGGAGGAGAAATATGGTGAAGTACAGGTAAAAATAAGTGGACATGGAGCACTTACCTGTTCCTCTGGTGCACTATAAAGCTGTTCATACAGGGGTAGGACCTCCTCCACTAGCTTCTCCAGCTCCTCTGAGGAGAAGGCAGGGGCCCTATCACCTGTTGTACGTGGCATGATTGCTCCCAGAGGCAGTACACAGCAGCTCAGTCGTGGGGGTCTTGCTGACAGCAGTTTTAGGAGTCAAGTGAGGGTTTTTGCAGAACATGGTGGCCCCGTACGCCACGTACGCAGCCGGCACCACCTCCAGACACAGCCATTGGCCCAAGACCACCACTGGCAACAACGTTAGACTATAGCTGTGTCCGCCACAGTAGCATCCGCCTACCGCCATGACGACTTTCACCAGGGGTTGCAGGTGAATCCATTTTGGAGGCATATTATGCGGATTGTGGTTAGTAAAAATGTGTCACAGCTCAGAAAATGTTTTCACAAAAACAAAAGTGCAGGTCTTGTCCTGTCACGTAGGTCTTTTGACTTTGACACCATTTCTATACAATGCTAAGCATATATGCCAACTTTCTTCAAGGCACAGCCCCTCCCCCCTTGGGGAATTTTGGTTTTGGGACATCAACTCACAATCCTAGTGGCAAGTCTCATGCACAAATTGTTGCTGACCTGATAGAGGATATGTACACATGTATGGGAATGCAAGAGGGAAACATGTTACTTCTGTGTAATTGACAGTGGTGATGTGTACTGTGCATCATGTGCCTTACCTCTGACATGCCTTGACACTTTTTGTCAATGACTTGCATCCTGTATGTTGCAAGGGACACACTGAATGAAGTCCATACTAATTTTTTGTCCTACATAGGATCAGATCTGATGCCTGCCATTAGTCATAAAAACAGCATACCACCCATTACACAAGTCATGGCAGTGTTGCACTTTCTAGCCACAGGGTCCTTCCAATATACAGTGGCCCTATCTGTGGGGATGTCCCAGCCTATGTTCAGTCTTGTTTTGAGGGAGGTACTCTAAGCAATGTTAAAACACCTGGACAGCTATATCCGGTTTCCTCAACCCAACTACGGCAGGGGAAGTCCGCTTCAACAATGCCCATGGAAGAACATGGCATGTCATAGAGTGGGCTTTTAGGCTCCTGAAGGTCAGATTTAGGTGTCTGGACAAGCCGGTGGAGCCCTCCTCTACTCACACGAAAAAGTAAGTAAAATCATTGTGGCCTGCTGCATGCTCCACAACATTGCCCTGAGGAGAAATATCCCATATATTCCAGATGGGAGAGCTAGCAGTGCCACCAGGTGAGAATCCTGAAATGCCAAGTGAGGATGGCAGTGATGGAGAGGAAGCTGAAGACTTCCAGGCAGATCTCATCAATCACTACTCCACTTGAGTGAAAATGTGTGATGTTATGTGATTACTGTGACTGTATGGGGAACTGTAGGGGTTAGGATGTATTGAGTAGAGTTATTTTTGTTTCTAAAGACAGGGCATCTCATGCTCTGCAGTATACAGCCAAGGTTTGCATGCTAAATCTGACTTGAACATGTAACTTCATTGACAATCTCCTTTGTTTGTGTCAGTCTCATTGCAATGTGAGTGGATCTACTGAAGTTTGAAATGAGGTTTGTGTCATATGTATGATCATTCCTGCCTAAACTCCTTGTATTTCATTCTTTCACCCAGGTCTCTTCGCCATGCCATCCTCATGTGGGCATTACAGAGTTGTGACATTGGCAGGTAGCTGTTGCTGTTCTGACATATGAAGTGGACATGGATTGATCCATGTAATGTTGCTCACCGATTTGGGGTGTATGAGTCGTATGCCAAAGCAGCTTGGATGGTGGGTGGGTAGAAATCTGAAGTTCACAATACACTTGTTTGATGTGGTGTATTGGTCCAATTGTCTCATGTGGCCTTGAAACATGTCATCTAGTGCAATCCAGGCATTCTCACTTCACATTGTGTTGACAATTAGCCTGTATGACCTTTTTATGGCTGTCAATGTGTTTCCTCATCGCAGGTCACAGTGCATGCGCCACAACACTGACACAGGTTTGTATCTTGCCACCAGATGATTAAACTAGATCAGAGACTGTTGTACTGCTCTCTGTCTGTGCTATGGCATGTGTTAAGTTGACAGTCATGAATTTGGCATGTGATAAGGTCAAGCTGGTGACACCATCCACTACTCTGTCAGCCTATTCTAAGGGACAAAGTCTGACAAAGCCCTTTCTTGTGTGGTCTGGGGCACGGTACCTTTGGGATATCTACCCTGACTCAATCTGGTTCAGCCATTCTTGGCTATGACAGCCCAGAATATCTACCCTGACTCAATATGCTTCAGCCATTCTTGGCTATGACAGCCCAGAAATGTTAGCAGCATATGTGCAGTATCAATCAATTCAATCAATCAATTTTTGTAACACACGACTACTCACCTGTGAGGGTCTCAAGGCACTGGGGGGAAGGGGCCTCATCCGAAGAGCCGCGTCTTGAGATTCTTCCTGAAGATGGTGAGCGATGGGCTTTGTCTGAAGTGCAGGGGGAGGTTGTTCCATGTCTCTGTTGCAATGTAGGGGAAGAATTGTCTTCCGGTGGTGGTTTTGTGAATGCGAGGGATGGTGGCCAGGGCCATCTGGGCAGAGCGGAGGGATCTGGAGGGGGTGTGGAAGGAGACGCAGTGGGTCAGGTAGGCTGGTCCTGCATTGTGTACGGCCTTGTACATGTGGTTGAGTAGCTTGAGGGTGATTCACTTCTCGACCGGTAGCCGGTGGAGGGTCCCCAGGTGTTGGGAGATGTGTTCTTGGACTAGGGAGGACCAGAATGAGTCTGGCGGCGGCATTCTGGATGAGTTGTAGTTTTTTGATGTTTCTAGTTGAGGTGCCAGTGTAGAGGGTATTGCCGTAGTCCAGCTTGCTAGTGACTAAGGCATGGGTGACTGTCCTGCGACAGTCTGCTGGGATCCATCTGAAGATCCTCCGAAGTTTGCGGAGTGTGTGCCAGCAGGAGTAGGCGACTGAGTTTACTAGGCGAGTCATGGATAGGTAGGAGTAGAGGATGATTCCTAGGTTGCGGGCGTGCTCAGTTGGTGCAGGGGGGTTGCTGAGGGATGTGGGCCACCAGGAGTCATCCCAAGCTGAGGTGGCGTTTCCGAAGATGATGAGCTCAGTCAGTGCAGTGCAATAAAATGCAGTACCGTACAGTGCAATAAAATGTTTGGTGTGACCAGACACTTGTGTCACTGTGTTGCTAGTCATCCTCAGCATGACATTACCTGAGACATATCCCTTCTTCCATTACCATCTTGTGTCTTCGTCATGTGCATCACATAGGTTTACTATTCAACATCTAAAAAATGTTGAAAAAAGAGGTAGTAGGAAGTGTTTATTTACATATGTACAGGAAATAATTGTAAGACTCAACAAAAAAGCAAAGTGAAGGGATCAGGCACGGTGAATGTAATCATTTGAGTAGATGCCACAACATTTGGAGTCCAAAGTCCAGTGTCCTACTACCATGGAAAATGGAAAGTGGATTGAGAACAGTCAACAGAGTGAATCTGTTTCACAAAAAGGAATGAAATCAGGAAGAGGTCACTTGCTGACAGGGATGGTGTCTTGCCATCTGCAGCACCTGGACACTTGGTTGGCCGTCCCCGCTTGTAGGGGGGTGTTCAGCTGCTACCGAAGCAAGGGTGTCTGAGGTGGGTCCTTCCCCTGACAGGGCCTCCCTTCCAGTGTCTGCCACAGATGTTCAAGGGGCTGGTGTTGCTGGGTCAAAGAAAAGGGTGTGTTGTTGTTCAAGGTCCCTAATCAGGGTACTACTGATCTCCCTGAACATCCTTGTTAGGGAAGCCAAGATGGTGTTGGAGGCCTCCCACTTTTCCGTGGCTTCCCGATGGAAGTCCCTCTGCAGCTGCTTCATCTCCCTGAGTCTGGAAAGTACTTGGCCCATCATGCCTATGTATTATTGGTAGGCTCCCAAGACCTGGCTGATTGTGTCCTGGCCAAAATACCAGCAGCCTATTGCTGCTGGGCCACACCATCCCTCCCATGCACCCTACTCCCACGTGCCTGCACCCTTGGTGCAGCTTGCCCACTTCCACTGGGTGCAGGACCATCATTGTCAGAGTTGGCTTGCTTTGACTCAGGAACCTGGACTGGGAGGCAGAAGATGTTTGTAATTGTCCTCAGGACACAGGTTTGGGGGTGACTGGCTGCCTGAGATGTTGAAGCCACGGGGCTGGGAGGAGTCAGTGTGGTCAGGGTGAGGCTCACTAGTGTTGTCTGACCAGGCTGCCTGGATGGCCCAGAACTGTTCTCAACGTCCACACATCCAGGAATGGTGTCCTCACTGAGGGTTTCATCCATGGGGGTAGTGGCAGTCTCTTTAGTGGTGTCGGTATTCGCAGTGGCTGCTCAATCTGTTGATGTGAGAGATACAAATTTACAGGTTGTATTGTGACATCTACCTTCTAGTCTAGTTGACAGTGACATAGGACCAGGGCCATGTACACATTTGATTTTGCAGATTTTGTATGTGACAGGTAAACATGCTATCAATGGTATTGATCTGACATTTGAGTAACATACCAATTCACTTTCAGCTAACTAGCAACAGAGTGTCTGAGTTTATTAGCACTTGGAGGGATGGTTAAAGCCTTATATCTTGCCTACAGTGCAGGCAAAACAGTGGCTGGGCAGGAAGATCTAGTTGACTGTTATGCAGGCAGAGCCAGAAGCTTGTATTATATGTGATAGTCATCATCATGTGGTCAGTGCATTGTGGTTATCTCTACTGCCAATACCATTCAGAAGATACATCTTGGGGCCTTTGATCAGTCTTAGATTTTCTTGTCACACCGTTTGAGCTGTCTTTCCTGTCCACAGTATGTTCATCTTGGCATAGCTGCACAAGATAGATCTGGGTGTTTAACCACATCACAAGGTGTACCATGACCTGTCTCTTTGCCCCCCACAGGTGGGTAAACTTCATTTGTGAGTCCACAGACAGTGGCAGTATGTCATATGGACACTAGCCTGGTGGTTGGAGTTACATTGACTGGCCCTCCTGGGATTTACAGTGATGTTTTTCCAAGTACTACACACCATATACATTGGTTTTCCTCTGAGGTGAGTACACTTGCATTGCAAGTTAACCTACAAGGATATTTGACTATATGCAGAGTCGGTTGGTACATTGCATTGGGTAGACAGTGCCTCCTGACCTTAGCAGTCATGTGACTCCCAGCACTTAATGGAGCTGCTATATGTAATTCCCTAGGTCAGTCACTTCATGTGTGAATTCTCAAAGAAAGCTTTTTTGACAGGTGTACCCTGGACTGGTGCTTGAAGTGACAGTAAATGATCCTCCTATGAGTTGTAGTCATTTCACTCCCTGTATCAGACACACTATGCAGGTTTGATGCTTTCTAGGTGAATACTGTTCAGTGGCTGAGTAGAGGGAGAAGGGTCATTGTAGCAGAAGATACTGTGTTGGCTGAGTGGGGTTATACTACTAGTGCCTCCTGGCCATTACAGTTCTGCCAGTGCCTGTCCTACACCCACACCATACAGTTGTCATCATCTCAGGTGGATACAGTTAGATGGCTGAGTAGAGGAAGAAGGGTCATAGTGGCAGGGAACATTGTGTTAGCTGAGTGGTGTTACACTACTAGTGCCTTCTGGCCTTGGCAGTCCTGTCAGTGCTTGTACTACACCCACACTGTACTGATGTCCTCCTCTCAGGTGGGTACACTTCATTAGGGATTTGCCAAACCAGGTAATTTTGAATGTGATACACTATTCTGTTTTTTGTAATTGTAGAACATTGGCTTCTGGGAATTGTAGTGCTGTCAATCCCTGTACTACACACACTATACAGAGGTGTACTTCCTCCAGGTGAGTCTAGTGCACATGTGAGATGCCAGAAAGGGGTCTTTGGACATGTGGACACTGGGCTGGTGAATGGGTTGACAGTGAAGGTGGCCAAAGGTGAGCAGTGAGCATTCATGACCATACCTTCAGGTGTGATATTTTTGTGTTGTGACTTACCCATCTCCACTTCCCTAGGTATTCCTATCAAGCCCTCAGGATTCAGGATGGCCAAGACCTTCTCCTCCCAGGATGTGAGTTGTAAAGGAGGAGGTGGGGGACCACCGCCAGTCTTCTGGAGCTGCAGCTGGTGTCTGGATACCATGGAACGGACCTTCCCCCTGAGATTGTTCGACCTCTTCTTGATGTCGTCCCTTGTGCGTGGGGTGGGGCCTGCAGCATTCACTCCATCGACTATCCTTTGCCACATTTCCATTTTCCTAGCAATAGTAGTTTGCTGGACTTGGGCTCCAAATAAATGCAGCTCAACTCTAATGATTTCATCCACCATGACTCAACTCATCCTCAGTGAAAAGAGGATTTTCTGGGGTGATATGGTGGTGATAAAAACAAAATGATGGGTGCTGGGAAATAAGCAGGTGACAGGGAGTAAATGGAGTAGGGAGTTGCAAATGGATGCCATAGGAGTGTGTTGAGGGTGTGGGATATGTGGTTGAGAAAGTTGGAGGGGTGCCTATTCTATGGGATTTTCTCTGTTTTGAAGTGCTGTGTCTTGCTGTGTGTTGCGTTGTAGATGCAAAGGATTGTGGTGTGTGAAGGGGTATGTTTTATAGTGTGCCTTGCAGGTGTGTCAACTGTGTTGTTTTCAAATCCATCCAATGTGGGGCTGTGTATTACTGTGGTGATGGCGAACCACCGCAGTTTGGACCGTCATTGGAAGACCGCCATGGCTGAACGGCCACTGCGAATTTGGACTTGTAATAGGGTTGGTGGTTGGTTGACGGGCTGGCGGTGCTGGAGGCGCTATTTCCCGCCCCCCAGAGTCCTGGCAGTGTAGTTATTTTGGATGGCTTATGGTGATCCTGCCCGTGCAACTCGTAATATGGCAGTCTGTATGACCACCAACATGGCTATCTTTTGGCAGCCGCCACCATTGCGGTCTGGTGGTCCTACCGCCAAACTCGTAATGAGGCCCTTAGTGATAACTTTAAAAATGTAGTCCTTAAATACATTAATAAATAGCCCTCCTAGGTGAACACTACTTTTCAACCAACAGGCAGAAATGCTGTGTTGGAGAGGGGTTACAGAAAATAACCCTCCCAAATTGAGCAGATAAGAAAATTGCAGACCAGGGAATTTTAAAACCTAACCAACCATTTCAGCCCAGATGGGAAACTTTCACTGTGCAAAAGGAGGTCTGATCAATGATCATTGCATACAGTGCTAAGTGCCCTTCCCAAAGAGTGATTAGGGTTCCCTTTAAATTCCACCAGGCAATGGTGATCTCTGCCTTCATTGGCCATAATTAAATAAGAAGAAAAGGGGTTAAAGATGGGTGATGTAGACCCTCAAAGTGATAGATCGATAATTCTAAAGGAGAACAGGCAGGGGGAGTTTGAAGAGGGTGGTACCTGATTTGCCTGTGAATGCTCCTATGCATCTTAGCCCCTATACAGCAGTGGTTCTTAGTGGGGTTACCATCTGGTCTGTGATTCCAGCGGACTTATCCTCCCACCTCACACCGCTGTGTTAAAATGTGAACCTGCTGCCCAGGGGTTACCACTGAGTCAGAGGTTCAGCCAGATCTGTATTGAGGCTCTTGTGCCACCACCTTTATCCATCAAATTCCAAAGCATTTCCAGCAACTTACATTATTTTATTTGCTATTCCAGTTTCACAGCTGCACTACAAATATTGATGTGAATGGTTCTACATTCCCTAGAGTTTCCTGCCAAGGGGACTGTATAGGATGTACTACACTGCTTTTTCATATTTATGGTTTTCAAAGTTTGTGAGTCATTGCTAATGTAAAACATCATGCAAGTTAAGTTCTAAGGCCTGGAACTTCTAATAAAGCCATCTTTAGATTAAAAGTAATCTACTATGCTGATGTTATAAGACAGTGGCACAGGCACTTTTACCTTGGTATATGTAGACATATTTCAATTTATATTTCCATTTGAGCTTCCTGTTCCATTTTTCTTTCCTTTAGGACAAATGCAGCCCATTACTGCTTGTACCCATTTCACACACAGGGCCTCCGTACGAGTTTGGCGGTCTTTAGGCAAGACCGCTGTGGTGCCGGCCGCCAAAAGACTGCCATGTTGGCGGTCATACAGACCAACAGATTACGGCTTACACAGGCAGGACGGTCTAAACCGAGCCAAAATTCTGACAACGCTAGGACTCTGGAGGTTGGGAAAGAGGCGGTTCCACCACCAGCACCACCAGCCCGTCAAAAATCCTTTGAACCTATTACGAGCCACAAATCATGTTAGCGGTTCTTGCATGGCGGAAAACCAATGAAGGTGTGAACCGCAGCGGTCAACACAGTAATACACTACAGCACATTGGATAGTATGAATTCTACACACCTGCAACACATCCACACACCCACACACCTACAGAATGCACTATTAAACAAACCCCTTCAAATCTCACAAGCCTTTGCATCAACAACGCCATACACAGCAAAATAGAGGCCACGCACAAAAATTAGGAACCATAGAATAGGCACACCAGACCACTCCAAATACCACTCATCCCACACCTGCACATTATACACATCACACATATTTTTCTCCACACATCAGACACCATCCGTCACCCAATCACAACACAGCACCCACACCTCATCACCCGATTTTTTACCTTTTCGTGTCGTCCACCACTACCATGTTCCCACTAAAACATCCTGCTTCACAGACAATGAGTTGGGGGTCATGGAAATAAACAGAGTAGAGCCACACCAATTTGCAGCCCAAGTCCAACAAACCTCTATTGCCAGTAAAATGGAAATGTGGCAAAGAATAGTCAACAGGGTGAATTCTGTAGGCAGCTATCTACGTACAAGGGAGGACATCAGGAAGAGGTGGAACGACCTCAGGGGGAAGGTACGTTCCATGGCCACCAGACACCAGCTGGCGGTCCTCAAGATCTCCTTCACCAACGCTCAAATCATGGGAGAAGAAGGTCTTGGACATCCTGCATCCTGAGTGCTTGACTGGAATACCTGGGGGAATGGAGTCTGGTAAGTCACAACACTGAAAATGTCACCCTAAAGTTCTCTCTTGCATGCTCACTGATCCCCTTTTGACATCTTAACAGCCAACCCACTCACCACCCCTGTGTCCAACTGTCCAAATACCCCTCTCCCGCATTCCACATGTCAAATAAACTCACGTCGGGGCACAGTGTGCGTGCTGTGTATGTGTGGGTGTATTTGGTGCTGTATATGAGTGTGTGTGACACTGTACTGTTACGTGTGAGTATAGCCCTTGCACCTCCCTCCCTATAGTATGTTATGTTACTGTTCAAATTTATACATTTTACAAATGTAACAGGTGAGTGTGTTTACTTACGGTTGTAGTTGTCGGCGGCGGCAATGATACTGTTGTCTTTCTGCGAGCAGGAGCAGCGGGATGACGTCTAGTTGTGGGTCCATGGCGGCTCCAGAAGAGTATGGTTTCCTGGAGGTGAGTGTCTCCTTTTATACTGTTAGTTTCCTCCTGGTGTTCCATTGTGGTCCGACAGCAGCGGAAATGTTGGCAGTGTGCAACCTTGTAATGAGTCTGCAAGTAACATGGTCTCCGACGGACTGGTGGTGGCTCCAATCAACCATGACGGTGTGACCGCACTGGTGGTGCCGGCAGTGTTTTGGTGGGATTCTGTTTGCATCACCGCCATTGTCATAATTTGGCAGTCTTCTCCACCAGCCTGTTGGCGGTCAGACCGCCACCACCAAAATGGCAGTCCTCAGACCGCCAAACTAGTAATGAGGCTCATAATCTACTTCATTTATATCACATCTCTATCACTTCTAGGTATATGCATAAACAATTGGGGCCTGATTTACAAAGGTAACTTACACTTTTGAGTAATTTACACTTTTGAGCAAGTTACCAATTTTTTCTTAAATATGAGTGTTAGCTACTACTTAAAAAAACAGTGTCTCCAGCACCACACATGGCTAACCACTCTCCTATAGAAAATAACAGAAGTAAGGAAATAAAATAAAAGACCACAGGAAATATTGTTAAATTGAATTAAATTATTGAAAATAGTTACAAATATAAATTAATATAACTTAATGTTCACAATATATAAAATTAGCACATGTTTATCTTTTATATTAAGAATATTTTAAATTGAAAAATAAAGTAACAAGAAGTTTTATTAAAATATAACTAAATTAATTTTAATGATATACATCACTTTAATAATTATTATTTATTAAGTTTATAGTGCTGTAGAATGTTAGATTTTGTTAAAATAAATATATAATTACATTATTATTATTTAATATATATAATACTTTTTAAAATATATATATATATTTTTTTAAATAATATTTGCTATATTTATCATAGTTAGATACCTGGAAAACGTTTTATTTAACTTAAAAATACATATCAAATATATTTCACAATAAATATGAATGTAAATTCATTTGATGTATTTATTTTAAATGTAGAACAAAATAAAAAAAAATCCTACAGCATTATAAAATTAATTTTTAGATAAGACTTGAATTAATAGAACTTATAAAAATTAAATTACAAATTTAAATTCCCACTTAAAGACAGTTCTTTTAATGTGTATTCATAATTATTAAAAGTGATGCACATAATTAATTAAAATTAATTTAGACACATTTTAATAAAAATATTGTTGCATTATTTGTTAAACTCAAAATAGGGTTTCAAAATATTTTATAATTAAATAATAAATATATAGTTTTTATATATATATATTTTTAACATTAAAATATATTTATTCCTATTTTTAACTATTTTACATAATTTAATTTAGTTCAAGATTGTTTCCTGTAGGGTTTTATTTTTATTCCCTAATACCATTTTTTTAATGGAAGCCGTACCAGGGTTGGACATATGTGGTGCTGGGCTTACTGCTGTTTTATTCTGTATTTGACTTACACTCAGATACTGTGAATAAATAAAAAGTAGTAAACTCAAAAGTGTAAATTACTCAAAGGGGTTGGTGACCTTTGTGAGTTAGGGCCTTGGTGTACTGATTCAATAGCCAAGCAGTGGTGTTTCGTTCTCTGTATCAAAACAGAAAGAGCCATTACAATGTGCATAGATATGGAATAAAATACAAAATATATATTTTTTATTAGCTAAACTATGGAGAAGTTGTGATCGAAATGTTGTTGCTGTTAAATACTCATTCCTCGATCAATGGGCTGCAAACAATGAAACGCCCAAACAAAAGTTGAACACTGCATTTGTGCATTAAAATGTTTAAATTAATGCCAGGTGCATCATGAACCATCAAAATATAGTTTTCATAACTTACCTTAGTCTAGAAGCAGTTGGGTTCAGTGCACAGATACCACAAAAACTGGATGGAAAACGGAGGCTTCCACCCATATCGGACCCTATTCCAATGATGGAGCCTCCTCCGCCAATCATAGCCCCTTCTCCTCCAGAGGACCCTCCAGTGGTCTTTTTGTGGTTCAGAGGATTGAGGGTCTGCCCATACACTGGGTTGCTGTTGTCATAACTGAAAGATTAAAACAAAATGAAATGACACTTAAAAAGAGTTCACCTGGTTTTGGAAAGTGCCTGGACACTTTTCATCAAAGAGGGTCATATGGAGAGCAATGCAGTGAAACATAGTGGTAACACTGTTCTTTAGTCCCTATGTTAGTGATTAGCACATGTTGAAGTATTCCTGTTGTTCCAAAGAAGTTGTTAACTCCCTAATATATACACCTCTAATACCAAAGGTGGGTGAGCCAAGCAATGCTGGCCCAGGCTGAATATATACCTCTGACCCAGACTTTGCCCCATGGCAGCTGGCAAGCCATAGCAGAGACCAGGTGGAATATAAGTTACTTCTTTATTCCCTCTATAATAGTTTTCAAAAGACAAAAAACTGCTAGGTATAAATGTTGATTTTCTTGCTCATATATATACATTTTGTGTACAGTTGAGCACTGCACTTCACTTGTATCTCATTAAAACTTTTATCCCAATAAGCGACTCAGGGCCTTACCTAGATATTGGCGGATGGGTTACTCCATCACAATGGTGATGGCTATCCCCTCTGCTGAAATCTAAATCCCATGGATGGGTTGGATATAGGTCCCATGGCGGATGGGTTACTCCATCACAATGGTGATGGCTATCCCGTCTGCTGAAATCTAAATCCCATGGAAAATACTGGCATTTAGATTTCAGTGGCTAGGATATCTGTCACCATTGTGACAAAGTAACCCATCTGCCAATATCTAAATTAGGCCCTATGTGTCTCTAAGACCTTTTTGTTTTGTATGTAATGTTATGTTGTTATTTTATGTAGATTTATAGAGCGCACTATCACCCAGAAGGATATCCTGGCGCTGAACAGGTGTGAATCTAGCCAAAGCTAGGGCCTAGTGGGACCTCTCAAAAAGCCAGTTCAGTTTCTTGCAGAATTAAACTAGTGGGGAGGAGGCTCTTATGTGTAGTAATAGGTTGCTCTATGCTTAAGGAGCAATGTCGGAGAAGGCTCAAATGCTGGATCTGGTTTTCAGTATGCGTTGAATGTGTGCAACTAGGAGTCTGAATGAGCGGAAGTGTCTAGAAGGTTTGTGAAAAGAAATTCTATATTTGAGGTATGCTGAGGCAGTGAAGCTCTGTCAGGTGTGGTATGACAAGGGCCTGTGTGACAGTCTCCCAGGTGCTGATTGGGAGTCATTTGAAAATCTTCAGGGTATGGAAGCATGAGGCAGTGAAGATGTTGACTTGGGCAGTCATGTTGAGTTTCCTGTTGATGACAATCCTGAGGTTCTTGGCATGGATGGTAGGGTGGGTGTCAGTCCTAACTCTGTTGGCTACGAGGTGAGGTCCCACAGTGAAGGGCTCTTCCCGAATATCATGATTTCTGTCTTGTTTTCAGTTTCAGACAATTGATATTGGAATTAGCCCTTTCTGCAGGGTTGTTCCCAAGCTTGTGGTCTCTCCACAAAACATGGTAACATGGTAAAATTAGCATATACCCAATTGGCAAATTAACTATACTTGTAAATCCCTGTTAAAATGGTACCATGTGCATCCTGGGCCTGTAAATAAATGCTACTGGTGGGCCTGCAGCACTTATTGTGCTACCTACTGCAATTACAGCCTGTATATACAGGTTTAGGCTGACATTTCATTCAGGCATAATAGACCTTTTGCCAGGTCCAAACGATCCTTTTTAATAGATATTAGTACCCCTGGGGTATGCCCTAAACAGCACAGAGGGCTTGGTGTAGTGCATTTAAAAACATTTATCTTTTACATGACCTGGCAGTGAAAAGCTCTTAGATCAATTGTGCACTACTTCAAGATCTAACTCTCCGATAGGATAACATTGGGTTACCTATTGCCTTTAATAAGTCATAACTTTCAACTGGGAGCAAGAAGAAAAGTTGAGTTTGGCCTGTAAATAATTGCATTTTTAAAATCCTCTTTAGCGGTAAAATTTGATTTAAGTCACAAATCTGAAAATGCCACTTCCACAAAGTTGGCATTTCCTTGTCCTGGCCATTTGGTGCCTGTATTCTGAGTCACATGACTCGTGTGACTGGCAGTTGGTCTTTGTGTATTACTCTGAGACATTGAGACTAAGGGGGAAAATGTTTGTCAGGATGGACTATCACTGTTGGGATGAGTGGGAGGAGCTGATACCTACCACACTTTAACATCACAAAGACTTTGCCTCAGCACATTCACAGAGGGTTTAATACTAGTCTTTTGTGCTCACAGACATGCTGGGGCCAGAGCAAGGAGGAAGGAAATTCCACACACGTCTGTAGGAGAAGGTCTAAAGAAGCTTCTCCCACTTCAAAGTGGGCACCAGGTATAGACAGTGGACCCTCAAACCCAGCACTTTAGATCACTTCTGGACCTGTGGGCTTTGCCAGAAAGAAGGACTGCACAGCTGTGAAGTCTGCCCTGCTCTCAAAACTCTGCTTTGCTGACCAAGGACTGCTTTGCTGACAAAGGTCTGCTGTTGCAGCAGTAGAACTCTTCTGGTGCTGTGAGCTGCCCTGCTGAATTCAGCCTGCCTGTTTGGATCCAGGACTCTGGGAAATCTCCAGGGGTCAATCAGCTGGCCACCTCTTCAAAGACACAGAGACATAGGGGGTCATTCCGACCCTGGCGGTAAAACCCGCCAGGGCCGTGAACGACAGAAAGCACCGCCAACAGGCTGGCGGTGCTTTCCGGCCCATTCTGACCGCGGCGGTAAAGCCGCGGTCAGAAAAGGGGATCCGGCAGTTTCCCGCCGGATTTCCCCTGGCTGGGCTGAACCTCCATGGCGGCGCTGCAAGCAGCGCCGCCATGGGGATTCCGACCCCCTTCCCGCCAGCCTGTTTCTGGCGGTTTTTACCACCAGGAACAGGATGGCGGGAATGGGAGTCGTGGGGCCCCTGGGGGCCCCTGCACTGCCCATGCCACTGGCACATGCATGGGCAGTGCAGGGGCCCCCTAACAGGGCCCCAGCATGATTTTTACTGTCTGCATAGCAGACAGTGAAAATCGTGACGGGTGCAACTGCACCCGTCGCACCCCTGCAACACCGCCGGCTCCATTCGGAGCCGGCTTCTGTGTTGCAGGGCCTTTCCCGCTGGGCCGGCGGGCGCTCCCTTGGCGGGCGCCCGCCGGGCCAGCGGGAAAGTCTGAATGGCCCCCGCGGTCTTTTGACCGCGGAGCGGCCAAGTGGCGGCGTAAGTTTGGTGGGCGGCAACCGCCGCCCGCCAAACTTGGAATGACCACCATAGTAGGCTTTCATCCATGTTGACGTAACTCCTTGCATCTCTACGCAGCTCTCCACTAGCATTGGCCCAGTGCAACGCATCTTGTTCTCAGTGCCGATGCAGCACAGTGCAACTCCTCATAAGCTCCCATCGATGGCATCCTCAACAATGATGCAAAGTCTTGCATGCATGCTTCTATCAACAGCTTCACCGACTCTACGCCTGCGCAAAGCATCTACACACGGGAGCTTGCACTGCATCCCCTAGTCGACAACTCCTCATTGCCAATTCGCTTAGCTCAATGCAAGGACTCCACAACTTGACACTCTATCAGCAGACTGAACTCAATTTTGTGTCTGGCCCGTGCTCCATCACGGTCAGCCTGAACTTGTGACTTGGACTTGATCTACTGCGACCAGATAATGGCGGTTTAAAATGTTTGCTGCTTAGTGCTTGATTTGTTTCAAAACCTTTACAATTGCATACCTCCAGGTCTACCGATTGGATTTTTGTTGTTTTAGCTTCAAATACTTTAAAATTTACTGTATTTTTGTAAATTGGGGTGGGATTTTCTGGTGTTTCGTTTTCCCTCCATCGATGTTTAGGTACTGTATAAATGCTTCACACATTGCCTGTATGTTAAGCCTGACTGCGTTTGTGCCAAGCTCCCTGGGGATTGAGCACAGAATAATTTGGAGTTAGCTTGTGTTTCACCCTTACAAGAACTGTGGTTGCTACTTGAGTAGATTTTCACCCCCTCCATCAGTAACCCAATTTCTCACACTTTGCCTCTGCTCCCACCCTGTATTATGGCAGTGGGAGCAGAGGCAAATATGTCCTAGCATGCCACAAAAAGGTGGTGCACTCTGTTATGTTGTTATGCTATGTCCATTTGTATAGCACACTAACCACCTATGATGGTATCCAGGCACTTTGCAGGTGGCAAGGCGGTTATATCCCTGGTGATTTTATTTAAAGAGCCAGGTCATCAGCTTTTTGCAGAACTAGAAAAGCTGTGAGGAGGCTCTGATGTATTGTGGGAAATCGTTCCATGCTTTGGGGTGGGGGAGATGTACACGAAGGCACTGTCTCTGGGCTGTATTTGAGTATGTGGGGAACATGTGCTAGTGAGAGTCTGACTGAGCGGAGGTCCCTGAGAGGTTGGTGAAAGTGTACGCGGCTGTCGATGTTGGTGGGGCCTGTGTTCGGCTGAGCGGAGGCCCTGTTCAGCTGAGCGGAGGTCCCTGGGAGGTTGGTGGAAGTGTACACAGCTGTCGAGGTTGGTGGGGCCTGTGTTGTGTAGTGCTCTGCATGTGTATGTGAGGAGGCTGAGTTGAGTTTGCTTGTGTATGGGGAGCCAGTGAAGGTCCTTGTGGTGTGGGGTGATGCATGTTCAGGAGCTGCTTGTTGATTCGTCTGCAGAGTGCTTTGCCATAACCAAGTCCGATGGTTATCAGGGCCTGTCTGAACAGTTTCTTGGTGGTCACTGGTAGTCACCTGAAGATTTTTCACAGCCTCCTCAGGATGTCAAAGCAGGTGGAGATCACCAGGTGTACTCGGGCTGTCACTGTGAGCTTGATGTCTAGTACACAGTGTATTACGTGGGTGGTGGTGGTGGTAGGTGTTGAGCCACGGTCTGTTAGCCGCCAGATAAAATCCCAAACACAGGTTTTTCTTCCAAAATCACTACTTCATTCTTGTGTGAGTTGAGTTTGAAGCAGTTGGATCTCATTCAAGTGGCTACTGTGGTCATGAAAGGGGTGAAGTTGGCTTTGAGGGGGTCTTAGTGTATTCCCTGAGAGAAGCCCTCTGGACGGGAGAAAGGAGTTACCATGGGCCCTTAGTCATCCCCTGCAGGCAGATGGAGTCAATCATTGCACCTGGCTGCAGGTGGATCTCTAACCCCTCCTTAAAGTGCAGGCGGATTGCCACCTGCACAGAGAAACACGGAGCAGCTTTGAAGCACTGTATTTCACTGCATGTGCTGCCCACAAGCCAGCACGAGTTCAGGGCTGCAATGGGGGCAGAGCATTAGCTGTAATAGGGCGTACTGTCCCTGTTTGTTTCTAGTGCATTTGCTTAAATGTTCACCATGGAGTAAACAAGTAAAGTGCACCCTATATGTAATATTGGTCCTAAGGGCTGCTAAGCAAAACATATTGTGGTTGACCCCAGAAGAAAGAAAATGTTGTTGATGGATGATTTAATTCTCATGGCTCACATCTTTGTACATGCTCCCTTTATTTTTCTGTTAATTCTGTCCTGAACACATATTTTTCCGGTTTAGGAATACACTGAAGACACACACATTCCAGTAAGCCTTTGGTCTACCTTCTTTCCGATATTCAGACTCCAACTTCCTTTTATAATATGTTATGGTAATTTAATTTAATATCGTGCAGAAATCACCCCGGAAGGGGTATCTTGGCAATGGGGACAATTGCAAGAAGGAAAACAGAAATGCTGGTTAACCCCTTGGGTGCTGTGGACGTAATGGTTACGTCCTCTGCAGCACCGCCCAGGTGTCGAGGACGTAACTGTTACTTCCTGGTAGGGAACTCGAAGGAAGCTCTAGCGCTCTCCCCGAGGGCCTGGCACCCCTTTCCCCTGGGCAGGGACGGAAGGGGAATCGCTTCGCCTTCTACCCCCGCCTGCCTGGGACTCTCCTGTGGCGTCTGATGACCTCATCAGAGGCTGCCCCCTCTTCCAGCGGTGATCGGAGGAGAAATGCAAACGCATTTCTCCTCGATCAGATGGAGGGGGCGAGAGAGACATGAAAGGAAAGGCCTTTCCTTTCCTTTCATGTCTCTCTCTGCATTTCTGCTGCCCGATTGCAATGCGATCAGGCAGCAGAAATGCCCACTAGACACCAGGGAGTTTTCTTTATTTTTTATTATATGAATAAGGGGAGCGGTCCCTTGGGCAAGGGCCGCTCCCCAGGGGGGCAATTTATTTTAAGGCAGTTTCTTCCCCGATCGGCCTTTTATAATTAGGCCGAAGGGGCAGAAAACGATGGACACTAGGGATTATTTTTTTTTTTTTTTATATATGTGGGGAGCGACCCCTTAGGCAAGGGTCGCTCCCCAGGAGGGGTACATTTGTTTTAGGCCATTTCTGCTCCCCTTGGGGGCAGATTGGCCTATTGTAATTAGGCCAATCTGACCTAAGGGGGGGGGAGGGGCAGAAACCTCTAGGCACCAGGGATAATTGTTTTTGTGTTTGTTTTATTTTTTTTTAGACGTGGGTAGCGACCCCCTAGGCAAGGGTCGCTCTACTGGGGGGGAGAATATTTTTAGGCCACTTCTGCCCCCTTGGGGGCAGATCTGCCTATTTTTATTAGGCCAATCAGCCCCCAAGGGCACCAGGGATTTGTATTTTTTTTGCACCTATTTCAAGCAAGAGTAGCGACCCCTTAGGCAATTGTGTAGCTCCCCTGGGGGGCAAATTTCTTTTAGGCCATTTCTGCCCCACCTGGGGGCTGATCAGCCTGTTTCTATTAGGCCGATCTGCTCCCAAGGGGGCAGAAACCACTTAGGCACCAGGGACTGGTGTGTGTGTGTATGTGTGTGTGTGTTTTGTGGGGGGGGCAGCCCCTTGGGTAAGGGTCGCTCCCCATGGGGGCACATTACTGTTGGCCATATCTGCCCCCCCCTGGGGGCATATCGGCCTATTTTTGGAAGGCCCATCTGCCCCCAAGGGGGGAAGAAAGCCCACCAAAGACCAGAGAAGATTTGTTTTTCAAGAAAAGAGGGTAGGGGTATGGCCAAACCCCCACCCCAAATAAATTGGGCCAAAGTTGTTCTGCCCACTGGTGGGTAGAATGGGCAATTACCCCGGATCCACTCCCCGGGGGGGCAGAAAGCCTACTGGATGCCAGGGAATTAAAAAAATAATAAAAAATAGTCGGGTGGTGGCTACCAACCAGTATGGGCATGGTTATGCTCCCATCCCAACTGAATGGGGTAACATTACAACATCTTATCCTACGGCAAGCAAGATTACATTTTATTATTTTGGGTTTTGGTTTTACATATGGGCCATGAGAGCTTGTCTAACTCTCAAAATCGTCCCACTTGGAATGGTGAGGGCTGCCCTTTTTGGACTTTGGGATGCTGCCATGTAGAAAAATCCACAAGACCTAGACACATCTGAAAACTTAATATCTTGGTGAGTCCAGGGCGGTGCGCTTCACATGCACCCGCACCATTTTCTTACCCACAATGCCTTGCACACCTCCAACTTTGCTGGAAATCACACATTTTTCTCAAATTTTTGTGATGGAACCATCCGGAATCTGCAGGAATCCACAAAATTTCTACCACCCAGCATTGTCGCATTTATACCGATTAAAAATATGCCTATAAACATTTTTTTCCAAACTGCCCTTTTGGACCCACTTTGGTTCACCCTCATTTTTTACACGTTTTTGGCTCTTCCCTGTCACAGGCACTTGGCCCACCTACACAAGTGAGGTATAATTTTTACCGGGAGTCGGAGGGAAACGTTGAGTGGTAGGAAATTTGTGCCAGTGCGGTGATCCTACACAGAAATGTTTGAAAAATGTCCGTTTTTAGCTAAATTTGAGGTTTGTTGAGGATTCTGGGTACGAAAACACTAGGGAATCCACGCAAGTCAGACCTCCCTGGATTCCCTCTGGTGTCTAGTTTTCTGAAATGTTTGGTAGGTTTCCCTAGATGGCTGCTGGGCCCAGGACCAAAAACACAGGTTCCTTCCCCTACGCAAAAACAGGTAATTTTGTTTTTGATGTGTCCACATAGTGTTTTGGGGCATTTCCTGTCGCGGGCACTAGGCCTACCCACACAAGTGAGGTACCATTTTTATCAGGAGACTTGGGGGAACACTGGGTGAAATTTGTGGCTCCTCTCAGATTCCAGAACTTTCTGTCACAGAAATATGAGAAAAAAGTGTTTTTTTGGCCACATTTTCAGTTTTGGAAGGATTCTGGGTAACAGAACCTGGTGAGAGCCCCACAAGTCACCCCATCCTGGATTCCCCTAGGTTTCTAGTTTTCAAAAATGCACAGGTTTGGTAGGTTTCCCTAGGTGCTGGCTGAGCTAGAGGCCAAAATCCACAGCTAGGCACTTTGCAAAAAACACGCCAAATTTCAATGTAAAAATGTGAGGTGCCATGTTGCGTTTCCTGTCGCAGGCGCTAGGCCTACCCACACAAGTGAGGTACCATTTTTATCAGGAGACTTGGGGAACAACAGAATAGATGAACAAGTTTTATTGCCCCCTGTCTTTCTTAAGATTTTTTCCTTCCAAATGTAAGACAGTGTGTAAAAAAGACATCTATTTGAGAAATGCCCTGTAATTCACATGCTAACATGGGGACCCTGGAATTCAGAGATGTGCAAAAAAAACACTGCTTCTCAACACCTTATGTTATTCCCATTTTGGAAATACGAAGGTTTTCTTGATACCCATTTTTCACTCTTTATATTTAAGCAAATGAATTGCTGTGAACCCGGTATGGAATGAAAACCTATTGCAAGGTCAGATCTTTGAAAGCTCATTTATTGGCTCTGGGTACCTAGAGTTCTTGATGAACCTACATGCCCTATATATCCCCACAACCAGAAGATTCAAGTAGATGTAACAGTCTATTGCTTTCAAAGATCTGACATTGCAGGAAAAACAGGGGAAAACATTGCTGCTTTTTTCACCCCAATTTCAATATTTTCTTTTTCTTTCAGCTGTTATTTTCTGTAGGAAAACCTTGTAGGATCCACACAAATGACCCCTTGGTGAATTTCGAATTTTGTCTACTTTTCAGAAATGTTTAGCTTTCCGGGATTCAGTATTGGTTTCACACCCATTTCTGTCACTAACTGAAAGGAGGCTAAATGCACAAAAAATAGTAAAAATGGGGTATGTCCCAGTAAAATGCCAAAATTGTGTTGAAAAATTTGGTTTTCTGATTCAAGTCTGCCTGTTCCTGAAAGCTGAGAAGATTGGGATTTTAGCACCTCAAGCCATTTGTTGATGCCATTTTCAGCCTTCTTCTGCAGCCCTTTTTCCACATTTAAAAAAATAAAAAAAATAAACAAAACGCTGTATTTAGGCTAATTTCTTGGTCTCGTTCTGGGGAACCCACAAACTTTGGGTACCTCTAGAATCCCTAGGATGTTGGAAAAAAAGGACGAAAATTTGGCATGGGTAGATTATGTGGACAAAAAGTTATGAGGGCCTAAGCGCAAACTGCCCCAAATAGTAAAAAAAAGGCCTGGCACCTGAGGGGGAAAAGGCCTGGCAGCGAAGGGGTTGAAAGAGGACAGGCTTGAGTAGCTTTCTAAATTTAAAGTAATCTGTATATGCATGAATATGGAATGGAAAATTGTTCCAATATGTGGGAACCAGATACAAGCCAGATCTTCCACCATACCTTGACAGTTGTATGTGGGGTATGGTAAGTAAAGCTTTGTCGAAGGATCTCAGATTTCTGACTGGACAATAGTGTGTACGTCTCTGGTGTGAATAGGTAGGACCTTTCCCCAATAAAGCTTTGTGTGTTAAACAGCAGAATTTGAATGTTATTGTGTTTCTGACAGGTAGCCAATGTAGAGTTCTCGAAAGAGTGGAAGCAGAGCTCGAGGGAAGATTGCAAATGAGACAAGCTGCAGTTTTTTGAACGACTTGTAAATTGGACAGTAATGTCTCAGTGGCTCAAGCTAATGCTTTGTTGCAATAGACCAAAATGCTAATAATGAGTGCCTGTTCCAATGTTTTTTAGATGAAAGTGGGAGAAAATAAAGTGCTGTCCTCAGCAGGCACATCATACGAAAGCAGGTGCCCATAGTTGACAGAACTTTCTCATTCGTTGTTAATGCTTAGTCTAGTCAGACACCAAGGCCCATATATATACTGTATTTTTTACACAAATCCGGTGCAAACTTAACTCCATATCTATATTTTGGTGCTAGAGATGTCTAGCGCCAAAATATTGGAGTTAACAACATTTTTTGCCTGCAGAAAACTACCTTGGGTCAATGAGATGCAAGGTAGGCGTTCCCGGGAAAGAAATGCCTCAAAGGCCCTAGCGCCTTATTTATCCTCCCGTGCAAAAATCATGCACGGGAAGAGGAGGGCCTTAAATAATGGCGCTAAGCTTGCTTAGCACCATTATTTAACGCCTGGGTATGGGCAGGCGTAAGGGGACCTGGAGGCAGATTTCCATGGTCAGAGACCATGGAAATTGCCCATAGGTGCCCTTCCCTGTCCCCAGGGACACCCACACCCCTATCCCCACCAGGAGGCCACCCACGGTTGGGGGACCCATCCGAAGGGAAGTCCGGGTAGGTATTTTTTTTTTCTATCCTATGCCACTCAGGGGCCCTGACTTAGGGCTCCCTGCACGGCACTGGCCCCAATGGCCATGCCCAGGGGATATTTGTCCCCTGGGCATGACCATTGGAGTGGTGGGCATGGCTCCTGTCTTTACTAAGACAGGAGCCATGTCCATGGGGCTTGTGCGCCAGAAAATGGAGCTACACTGCTTAGAAGCAATGTTTTTGCAATCTGATAAGGGAGTAGCCCTGAGATCCTTGGCGGGCATAAATCCAAGAGGGCACCAGATGTAGCTTTTTCTAGAGCTCTTTGTATTTGCTCAGGTGAGAAAACATCAAACTTTTCCAGGCTACATCCAGCGTCAAGTGGGGTGAGTTAAAGTTAATCTTCTCTTTTGTCTGGTCCAGAAGGCTGGTAAGTTTCTGGTAAAATATCTTGATTTTGTCTTAAAGAAAGTCAGCTAGAGAGTCACATCATTCTTGCAAGGTCTGAGTTGTCCATCTGAGAACAAACGTGAAGATTGATAAAATTGCTAAGGACTTTAAAGAGCACATTAGATGAATTACCCACCTGATTAATATGGTCAGTGATATGAGTTTTACAAGCTAGTTTGATGTTTTAATGATACCTGGTAATCAAAGCTGTATATGCTTTTTTGTCCTTTTGGTTATTGGTCAAGCGCCAGGGTTGCTCCAGCTTTTTACAAGCTGACTTTTCTTGTTGTAGCTCTGTTGTATACCAGAGCTCATGAGGTCTGTTCTTGGTTTTCATACGTGTTTTAAAAGGGGCAGTCCTGTCAAAAGCAACATTTAGGGGGTGATTCTAACATTGGCGGGCGGCGGAGGCCGCCCGCCAATGTTCCCCCTCCAAAATACCGCTCCGCGGTCAAAAGACCGCTGAGGGTATTTTGGGATTTGCCCTGGGCTGGCGGGCGGCCGCCAAAAGGCCGCCCGCCAGCCCAGGGCAAATCGACCTTCCCACGAGGACGCCGGCTCCGAATGGAGCCGGCGTAGTGGGAAGGTGCGACGGGTGCAGTTGCTTTGCAGACACTGAAATACTTTGCGGGGCCCTCTTACGGGGGCCCCTGCAGTGCCCATGCCAGTGGCATGGGCACTGCAGGGGCCCCCAGGGGCCCCGCGACACCCCCTACCGCCATCCTGTTCCTGGCGGGCGAACCGCCAGGAACAGGATGGCGGTAGGGGGTGTCAGAATCCTCCAAGGCGGCGCAGCATGCTGCGCCGCCTTGGAGGATTCTGACGGGCAGCGGAAAACCGGCGGGAGACCGCCGGTTTTCCTGCACTGACCGCGGCCAAAGCGCCGCGGTCAGAATGCCCTGCGGGGCACCGCCGGCCTGTCGGCGGTGCTCCCGCCGACCCTGGCCCCGGCGGTCTAAGACCGCCGGGGTCAGAATCACCCCCTTAATGTCTTGCTATAATACGCTAATGTCTGATTAACTTCTGGATCCTTAGAGGCCATAGAGAAGTCAAATATGTCAAAGACAGAGTCAGGAGAGACCCGCTGCCACTGTCTTGTGACTCTTTTTCCACCAATATTTATCTTTTTAAATCCCTCCGATTTAGGGATCTGGAAACAGATCAGGGAGTGGCCCGTCCAGAGAAGAGGTGAGGGGTAGGCACAGGTCAGAACATTTGAGTTGGTAAAAATTAGGTATAAGGTATGGCTTGCAGAATGAGTGGGGCCTTTACATTGTTGCTGCTTTTAATACTTTCACACACCTTCTGTAACACCACAATTTAAACACTATTTGAAGTTACCACTAGTTCGAGCCAATGGTTTATGAAAACTATGAATAAAATAATTAAAGCAATATAGCTACAAGCTGAACAACAGCTTGATATCTAGCAAGGCACAATTGATTACTCAGCTCAGCTTCAACGTCAAGAAGCATGGCGCAAGATTGATCTCGGCTCTTGGAGCATAGCTATGGAACTCACTGTGACTATAGCTAAGGGATCTTTCAACCTCATCATTCAAGAACACATGGAAACTCGCAGGTGCAAAGAGGCATTCTCTTTTCCAAAGAAGTTCTTTCTGCATCCACGTTGAACAAAGGAGTGCAAAGCATTAACAGTTGGGCCTGCACCACTTATTTCTTCATGATTATAAAAAAAGGCATTTTACACAAATGCACATAATTACTTTAACAACGCCTGTGGGATATTAGTCTTCACAAAGGGAATGCCTCCCTGCTTCTTCAAAACCTGGATGAGCACACAATCCTCTTGGTCCAGAACATCGTGAAATTGTAAAAGGCCGCAAGAACTGTCATAACCCTACAAGGACAAAAAAGAAACAACATGTACATCAGAAGCTGGTCAGAAACCATGATTTACTGAGTTAAAATGAAAGCAAAATTGAGAACTAACGTGTGTAAACACATTTGAAGAGAGGTGACTACTGAGGTAGGAAGGACAAAGGGCGCAATTAGAGACAATCCTGCTTCTTTACATAACACTGAATGATTTCATGCAAAAAGTAAGCATAAATGTGCATTATAGATAAACACGTAGCATTTTACACAGGTTGAAAAAGAAAGGATTCTGCAGTCCATAAAAGCTATAAAGAATAGTCGGGGTTGGAAAGTGCCACAAGTAATCAGCAGCCAGCTAGATTAGCCAAATATGGCCTGTGCTACCTTATGCACCATGGCTACTAAATGTATTTCTATTATTTTATAACACTCCGTAACGTCCAGTAACATGTCTGTTGCCAATTGTTCTGAGACAACTCTGTCACTATCATGCACTCTACAAACACACTCTACAACTGTAACCTGATTAGACAACCATGATTCCCTTCACTGATAACACCTCAACTTTCTTATACATGGTACATTTTCTTATACTAGTAATCACCCCTGACAGCATCCTACAATGCTACCACAGCTGGTCTGATGAGCCACACATAGGCCACGCTGTCCTGCATCGTAACTAGATGCAGTTTCCACAGTGCAAGATTCACATTTACCAATGCCATCAAAATATAGGTTTCTCCTAACAAACAATTTGTGGAAAGTATTTCCCTGCCCACTTTTTAAGGATTAGACTAACTTACTCTTTCAGTGCCCAGTGGGGTCACCTTGGAAGAGCGCCTCAGACCCAGCCCATGTGAAGCACTCGGTTGGATGAAGCTTCTTACCAGTACTTGCCTGTGTGTCTATTTACCACAGGCAAATAGAGGACAATAGAGATTGGATCCCTGGGAAAATTATCCTTCCATAATTACCAAGCTGGAATGACCAAGGATAGGACCAGAAGCTGGATCAGTGTCAGTTCTGTCGATTCGACCAGTGCGACTGGTGCCTCTAGTCCCGGCAATTGCATTGACACCTGTGGGAATTTCACCAGGCTTTAAGTGGCACAACAATATGAAGGGTGCATTGAAACCTCTGGCTGGGAACCTAGAGGAGTCTTTCTGCCCTCCAATTTGCAATCAGAGAGTGTAGGAGGGTGTCTGAATGTTGTGCCAAGTAGGTGTATGCAAAAGTGCTCCTAGATCGAAAAGAAACAGGGTCATTAACTCTTGATACAGCTGCTCTTGGCCAAAGAGATCAGATTAATTTAGTTCACACAGTTCACAATCCCCGAGGAAGCAGCAGCCAGTGTAGAATGTTTCTGTGACCAAGTTCTCAAGTGATGGATAACCAGTCTGAGACAGGATCCTGAGAGTCCTGTGGCTGTACCAGGATATCTGGTGTGCTCGGCTAATTGTCATCCTGGATGTAGACTGTCAGAGGAAGGGATGGGGGTGTCCTACTACTTGCTGCAGTGTCAAAGAGACTTACAAACATGACTGGCAAGGATAGATGAAAAGGAAGGCAAGCATAACAGGGAGAAGCAACTGTCAGAATTTCTGCATGTTCTCGCTACCCAACGCCCAGATTAACAACAACTTTGCATCAGAGTTGCATCACTTTTTTGACGCAGCCCAAACTCAAAATCCTTTTTGGTATTTACAAAGCCACGCAGACATCGATTGCTCTTTATTCACTACTTAACCTACCTAATCACATGATCAATGTGTTTCATGTAAAAGCAGCCAAGCAGGACTGAAGGAGAGAAGAGTGGTTAGGAAAACATAAGACCCTCCTGTACTTACATCCTAGCTCAAAGGTACACTTCTACCCATATTATTAAATTTGGATGCAGACTGGGATACTGTAATAAAATCTCAAGGCCTGTCAGACTTTGGAAGGATTCCTGTGTACAATGTATGCAATTTATTTAAAAATGTGTAATATTCTTAGAATTACCCAACCTGCCTCTTCTGATAATTTTTTTTGAAAAAAATATTTTGAAGGTTTTTCCAAGCATTGCAAAAAATAGAGGAGTGTTCTCTTTTCAACTGAAGTCATGAAATGAAGGTGAATGTAGTGAACATACAAAGGATGATCAATTTAACCAGTTAATTTTCTATGGCACACCAAGATTTTAAAAAAGCACAACCACCAAACCCTGCCTCTGTTTTTTTTTTTTTTGCATATGTGAATAACAATGTGTAATAATGTATTCTCCTTTTATTAATGTTACAATTGACACGGGTGCTTTTTGATGTACGGCTTTTTTTATATTTAAGTGTACTTGTCAAGATACCCATTTAATTGTCTCAAGTTGGTAACCTGACTTGTTTACCTAAAATTATTAAATGTTTTTTTTAAAGAAATGCTGGCAGCATATTGAATAAAGTCTGCATGCTACTATTATGTATGAATGAAAGTGAGAAGTCATGGTGGGTGTGAGTGAATCTATTCTGATTAACTTAATTTAGCAGGTCATTCATCTGTTCTCCTAAATGATGCTTCTGATCCTACACATAAGAAGGTTGAGGATACATTTTTTTTTTAAACTTACTTTGGGATGAATGGTGCCATGAGAGCTTCAATGTATTTATCTCATGTTTCCCAAGGTTTATGTAAAGCTTTCCAATATCATTTTGCTAGCCACTCTGACTGCACTGACCTTTTGGCTAGAATGGAGCTCTGTGAAATACTTTAGGAGGTTTTATCCTTTGGCTCTCTGTTGTCTAAGACTGTTACTGCTGGTGCAGTTGTGGAAACATTTATCTAATCATTGGAAGATTGAATAGATCCAAAAGTGTCTGCTCTTCATCTCTCCTTTCTACAAGCTCCACAAGCTCTTTGGCATGGATTAGTTTATTCAAGACTTGGAAGCATGCTCTTCCCTTCACTAAGGTTTGCAAAGCTTCTGTATTGTTTAAGTTTGCTTCAAAGAAGGCTTACGTAAAAGAAAACAGCACACTTCTTTTTTGTCACATCATCCACTAGCCAGGAAGTGACATTACTGGATCTCCCATAGTCCACCAGCACATGAAGTGACATCACTGACTTTCCCATTTTCCATCTTGACAGGAAGGGACATTCCAGCCACAATCGTCTTTAAAGAAGAACCCAAGCAAGAGCACTTAATTTTCCATCGACCATTAGCAGAGGAAATTACATCACAGCACCCTGCACTCCTCCCCCTCCCAGGACCTACTTAATGGCAGCTGCAACACGGATGTGCAGTGGTTGAGTGCAGTGCACGTGCCAAAAGAAAGTCTATGTGCACCCATCTGCGAGCCCAGTGCCAGGAATCCTAGTCCAATTGCTGACCCATGATACTCTTCAGCACTCCTTATGTCACTAGGTCCTTGATGCTGTTCCTCTAACTGATCCTGGAATGCACCTCACACTAGGATAGAAACTGTAAGCTGCACCCACTGCCGGCTGTCCAGCAGCCACCCACAATCACCTACCTCAAAAATACTAACAAAGCCCTCAACACCATCTCCCAACACACACGCCACACAAGCACCAAAAATGCCTACACCTACACCTACACCCTACACTAACTCTACACTACACACACATCAACACCCACTCGCTTGCATGCCTCTCAACACACCATCACTCAGCAAACACACAACCAAAATATTGAACCTGCTAAGCAGTAACGCATTTGCCATCCTTTTCATCACAGAGGCCTGGCTCAACCCCTCATCTGCTCCTGACATCGTCACAGCAATACCAGCGGGCTACAAGAACACTTGAAATGACTGCCTTCAGAAGCCAGGAAAAAGACTTGCTATCATCTACAATGACCACCATCAAATGCACAACACCCACAAAGAATACCACCCCATTCATTGAACACCTGCACTTCAAGCTGCAAACATCACACTGAACAGAACTCTCGCCTCATCACTGACTTCATTGCTCCACTCACCATTGAATCCAGAGCCTATATTCTCCTCAGTGATCTCAACTTTCAACTGGGAGTCCATAACAACCCCTGCTGCACAGAACTCGTTGAAAGCTCGAGAAACATCAGATTCACCCAGCTCATCTCAGAACCAACTCACAACACAGGACACACCCTGGATCCCATCTTCGCCACATGCAACACCATCAAGTATAACTCAAACACCCCACTCTCATGGACCGACCACTCACCATCCACTTCCAAATCAACATACCTCAAGTCAGCAACCCTACCAGGACCAGCATTCCAAGCTACAGCTAAGGCAAAATCACAGAAGCAGACTGGCTCAGCACCCTCAGCATGGATCAACCTCACCCTGCCGACAACTTCAATAAGGACATCAACACCTTCAACAACTGGATCAAGAACTGTGCAGACACCCTCACACCCATTAAACCCAACAAGCAAAGTAGATTAATCAAGCAGGCCAGCTGGTACACAGAAGACCTCAAAGACACCAAAAGACACTGTAAAAAGCTAGAAAGGAAATGGAAAGTCAGCTATGATACCACCAACAGAACTACTTACAAAGGCTGCATTCAGATGCTATCACCAGCAAATAAGAGACACCAAGGAAACAAGCACTAGTGGACTGCATCAAAGGAAGTTCCAACAGCTACAAGGAGATCTTCTCGATTGTTAAGGATTTCACCTCACCCCCAGCCACTGTCCTCCTCATCGCTGCCTTCCAACAACTCTGTGACAACCTGTCCCACTTCTTCAACAGCAAAATCGCAAACATCTATAGCAACTTCACACACCAACCCAACCCCAGAGAACTCATCGCTAACCTACACTCCACAACCAAGACAACCACCTGACCAATTGAATAACCCTCATGAAAAATGATACAGCAGCAATCAGGCTGACCATCCACTCAGGTTCCCCAACAGACACATGCCCCCACCACATCAACAACCTGGGACCATCACCCACCAGCACCACCCAGAGCCACATCATCAACACCTCCATCATGTCTGCCACATTGCGGGATTAATGGAAAGTTGCAGATATCAATGCCTTCCTCAAGAAGCCCACATTCAACCCCAATCAACAGAGCAATTTCCGGCCCTTATCCCTTCACCCCTATCCAGTCTAAGAGATTGAGAAGACCATCAACAAGTAACTAACAACCCACCTTGAACTTCACCATCTTCTAGAGATTACTCAATGAGGATTCAGAAAGAACCACAGCACTGAAACAGCACTCATTGCGGCCACCAACACCATTCAAATCGTCCTGGATAGGAGAAACAGCGATCCTCATCCTGCTTGACCTCTCTGCGGCCTTCGTCACTGTCTACTACAGCATCCTCATCAGAAGACTCCCCATGATTGGCATACAAGAATCCACTCTCAAATGGATCTGTTCTTTCCTCACCGGAACAACCCATAGGGTTAGGCTGCCAGCCTTCACATCAGAGACCAAGAAATTGATATGCTGAGTCCCACAGGTATCATCCGTCAGCTCCACCCTTTCCAAAGTATACATGACACCACTGTCAAACATCATCCAATCACAAGGCAGGACCTCTCCCTGAAAAACCAGGCAACCACCACCAGAACCAACTTCATCAACTGCATGACCATGATAGCCAACTGGATGCGAATCAACTGCCCGAAGCGCAAATCCAACAAGATGGGTGTGCTGGTCTTCAGCAGGAAGATTTCCCAATGGGAATCCACCTTGTTTCTGTAGGAGCTAGAACCAACACCAATACCCACAAACCATGCAAAAAATCTAGGATTACCCTAGACAACAAGCTCAATTTAAGGGGTCAAGTCAATGCAATGTGCACCGCTTGCTTCCACAACCTATGCATGCTGCATAAGACCTTCAAATGGTTGCTTCAGAATTCCAGATGGGCTGGCATGCAAGCACTCATCACCAGCAGGCTAGACTATGACAACACTATCGACCCTGAAATCTCCAAACAACTCCTACACAGACCATCCGGAAGTCCGCCGCAAGCCTCATGCTCGACCTCCCAAGCTGCACCCACATCCCACTGCACCTCAAGAAGCTTCACTGGCTTCCCACTCACAAGCACAGCCAATTCAAATTTCTGATGCACACTTACAAAGCTCTACACAGCACAGTACCAGAAAACCTGAACAGCTGCAACCACTTTCACCAACACTCCAGACATCTATGCTGTGCCTCACTCTCACTCGCACACACTCCCTGAATCAACAAAAGCAAAAGTGGAGGTTGCTCATTCTCCTACATCGCAGCCAAGACATAGGTCTTGAATGAACTCACCTGTGTCAAAGAGTTTACCTCATCTGGAGGAGAGTTGAGGAGCAGCCACTTTTTGGATCTATTATATCTTCCAATGATTAGATAAGTGTTCCCACAACTGCACCAGAAGTAACAGTCTTAGCAAACAGAGAGCCAAAGGATAAATCCTCCAGAGATTGTGCACAGAGCTCCATTCTAGCAGAAGGTCACTGCAGTCCAACTGGCTATCACTGCAGAAAAATGAGACTGAACATCTTTTAATAAACTTTGGGAAACATAAGATAAATCCCTCAACACATCAGAGTCTCCTCCTCACTTCTTAGGTTCCACAAGAAGCTGAAGACCTGGCTTGTCATACAAGCATCTTGGGGACCACACACCTACACACCTGTCTAAGCACTTGAATACTCTCTCTGGTGATAGGTGTGCTTTATGAATCAACATAACATAACATAACCCCTTCTGGGTAGGCTCAGGGGGGTGCTTCTCAAATTGGGGGCAACAGTGGGCTTCATCTTCGAAATCCACAGTGACCACATTGAAACATTTACATCAATCTTGACTATCCCGACAGCCAGGAAAAGGTTTGATGGTGGAATAATTCAAAACGTCTTTCCTCACTGCAGAAGTCGAATCATGGATTAATTGGTATTAGACATTGTCCGCAAAGGGCATAAGATCCATTTTGCTTCTCTTCTACCAGATTCAGGTCACCTTCTGGCCAAAATCGAAGGACAAACAAGAGGTGATCAGGTCAAGAATTAAATTTCACTGGACAAACAAGGTATCTCGTTGGTTCCTCCACAACAACGTTAAAGGGAGAAAGTTCCCTCATTCTTCTGGGTCCAAAATCTACTGGTTCAAAATCACCTAATCATCAGATATAAGAGTATGAATATTTCTCTCAGCACAATTTATTTCAAGATGGTCACTCTTCTATCCATTATTTCTCTGTTTTTACCTAGAGACTTTATGGTGTTCCTGGACTCAATGGATGCTTCTTTTCACATTCTAATTTGACCTCTTTAAGAGAAATCTTTGAGATTTTCCATCCTGACATCTCATTTCCAATTCAACATGCTCCTCTTCAAGTTGAAATTCACCCTAAAAGTATTCTAAAAAAATTGGCACTATTGCTGGGTGTCTAGCACAACTAGAGATTAAGGACCTGATTTAGATATTGGAGGATGGGTTACTCGCTGAAATCTAAATCCCATTATTTACTATGGGATTTAGATTTTGGCAGATGGAATGTCCATCACCGTTGTGACAGGATAACCCATCCACCAATATATAAACCAGTCCTTATGTCTCCATCCATACCTGAACGATAGGTTCATACATTATCTATTCAGGGAAAAGACCTTACTTGATGTTGAGCAAGTGTATCTGACACTGAGATCTCTGTGATTCCTGATAAACAAACGCAAATCCAAGATATTTTGTACAGCGTTTTCAATGGTGCTTGGTTTCTTCTCATCTGGAAAGGGGCATCCAATTCCTTTGACTATTTCACCTGTAGCTGTACTGACTACAAATACCTCTTTCATCGCCCTTATAATTTGACTGGAGGAATAGCAAGATTACCTTTTCGCCTTAGAAGTTATCAGTCTCCAGGAGTGTAGTGAGCACCTACACCTACCAGTGTCAAAAATGAGAACAGGGAGAGAGAGATTAGAGAAAGATAAGTGAGGCACTTGTTTCCAGTAGGCTGGTTGTTGGAAGACCTGAGAAGACTCACTGAGGTTCAGGATGGGGCACCATTGCAGCAGCACAATATGACTCATTGCCTAGAAGAAAAAACTGAACTATAGTAGGTAAGTAGAATGTCAAAAGGGTGTTGCTGATTATCCGTTGTGGTAGGAGGTGTTGCTGAAACTAGTCCCCAGGCAAACCAGGAAACTTGCCCACAGACCGAAGATGAGATGCACCCCTTTCTTCTAGAAAGCCAGGTGGAAAAGCAGGTTCTGGTCATCAAAGCCTAATTGCAGGGGAAGCCATGAGTCGGTGCAATGGTATACATGAGACATAAAGCAAGACCATTCCAAGACAAACAAGGGTCCGTACATGATAGAAGGGAGGCAGAAAACTGAGAGAATCGATAATGGGGAAAAATTACAAAAGGTGATGGGAAGTAAATAAGGGTGCAAAGTGAATTGTGAAGCAAAGGAGTCAAAACAGCCAATGTTGCAAGGGCATAGTCCTCAGTGATCACAATTTTTTTATAGGACTATGCCCTCTCTGAACTGATAATGAAGTCACAGTCTTCAGGTCGCTTGGGCAGAAGTTTCTGTCCTAAACTTGGCAGCTATTGCACTCTATGACTGTAGTCTCCACTGACCAGTTTTCCATCTCTTCCATGTCGTACATTTCATGACTCTCTAATATGGTGTTTTATGTTGGAACTTGACAGCCTTTAGCATGGGTAGGGATGCAATTCTAAGGAACTTGCTCGCTCAAGGTCTGTAGACATTAGGAGACTTGGACCAGTCATCCAACTGAAAGGAACTTTCAACCATTCTAAGAGCCCTTACTACCTTCTCAAGGGTGGTGGATGGCAAACCAATTCTGCAGAGGACACAGCGCTTCACAACAAAAGCCTTGGTGAATTTTCTGTGAGGTACTTGCTGCAACAATCTAGGGCACACCTCACTTGGGGAGCTGAACAATGTATGGAGCCTTGCTCATGGGAATATTGCATAAACCATCAGTAAAGTCTTACTAGTTTTCCCTTCTGGTTTAGGTAACATCTGCCATGGGCAAAATGTGTTTTTTGATTCTGCAGCATTGTCAAAAAACATCTAGACCGACAGGTTGTTCAAAATTTGGCCAATAGTAAGGCATTTGTCTCCCATGTTTCTCGAGCTTAACACTTTAGGGAAAAACATAGTGGTCATGAATCTTTGATCCTTTACAAAGGAATATATATACCAGGCAAAAGAGCTCTGTATGCATCAAGCAGTATATGATGTGTGAGAGTTCAACTGGATATCCATACATCGTGAGAGTGCATATAGGCAGGACTCCAGTATAAATGACTTCTACATTAGAAATTAGCTACAATATTGTGTGGGATCTCCCTCAATCACTCTTCCATTATTTCAACTTTTATGTGTACAATTTCTATACGGCGGTACAGCTGCTCAGAGAGCTGTGTAATGTCAGTGCTGTGGCTTGAGGGAGAATTCAAAGTCAGTGCACAAGATTCCCTAAGGACTTACTTGTAAAATGCTCCAGGTCAATGTAGGGTGCTCCATTGCAGCAAACTACTAGCTGTTAAATTCTCAGACAGACATGACATATGCCTGCTCACTACAATTCAATAAACAACTGCATGCTTGAAAATATCAAGTGTAATGGTGGAGTTGATAAAACTGACCAGTTACTTCAACTAAATGTTACAACTTCTAAAACTCGCATAAGGAGAAGGACTCCTGCCTAGCACAGTGAGTGCGCTAAGGGCACAATAAATTCAAGTGCTCTTGCATCTAAGCAGGCTCCCATGGGGAGGAGTTAGTTAAGGCTCACATGGCCATCACATATGATTAGTCAGGACACAGAGAAGACAGACATGAACGTAGGATAACATAGGATATAATGGAACTTGTAATACAGTAGACGGGATATCCGTCATGTTTGTGAAAAAGTATCCCATTCAACAAGATCCTAATCAGGCCCTATGTCAATGATTTAGGAGTTGAAAGGGAGGTGTGAGCAAAAGGGGAATCCTTACAATTGCCACTGTTTCATTTCAGGGTTGCCAAAGTAGTTAGGCCAAGAGAATGGGGGTACCTCCTCCAACCCGCTCCAAACCTATTGAAGCTGTGCTTAAGAGCAAGGGGCCTATCCACAAAGGTAAATCTACTTGTGTAGATTTACTACTAATAAAGTTACTCTTGCTCATTTGAGTAACTTTACTACTTTGTGCTGTTTACAAGATCTGAGTGTAAAATTAGTCTGAAGTGTAGGATTGCACAATTCTACCCTCTGAAACTAGCAGTGGAGCAGTAGAAAGTCCAAGACCATTCATAGCCAACCAATGATAATGCAACACCCTCCCATAGATAATAATGGAATGAGGAACTCAAAATAAACCCCACAGGAAATAATGATAAAATGAATTAAATTATTAAAAATGGTTAAAAATATAAAGCAATTTAATTATGTTTGAAAATATCAACAAAAAAATATATTTTAATAACCTTTTTAGGATTGAACTATTATGATTATTAAAATATAATTAGATTGCTTTTAGATCATTCTATCCATAACCTTTAATATTTAT
The DNA here is from genome assembly GCF_031143425.1 of Pleurodeles waltl. Classification (NCBI taxonomy): domain Eukaryota; kingdom Metazoa; phylum Chordata; class Amphibia; order Caudata; family Salamandridae; genus Pleurodeles; species Pleurodeles waltl. The sequence goes on from NC_090443.1 coordinate 941,596,178, forward strand.
TAGAATATTGGAATGTTGGGAGCTCCATTGAGTGAAATGAATCTGGGCTAGTAATGGCTGATACAAGCTTTCTGATCCAATAGCACAAAGGTTGTCTTTCTGTTTCTCCCTTTTTAATTTAGAGCATTCTATCCTTAGTAGATGGGATGTTGTAAAAGCCTTGTAGCCCTTCTGCTTCCTCTATAACGGTTGTTGTAGGACCCCTCCCTTGTTATAGGCCCTGGCCTGAGGCTCGGGTCTATAACTCCAGTTCAGGGCCTTTAACAACCGCTATTGCTCTCTGCAGTAGACTACAAAGGGTGTAATGATACATATTACATTTTTTTATTTTTTTGGGGTTGGATTTTATTTTAAATTTAATCTTCTGAAAAATTATGGTCATGTTTTTTATTATTTATTAACTATATTTTTTTTTTTATATTTTAAATAATTGAAATAATTTCAACATTATTTGCTACAGAGCTTTACTGTAAGTCCCTGAACCCATTATTTTATTCTGGAGTATCTTGCAGTACAAGTGGTTGGCATGTTTGTGGTGCTGAACTTACTCTAGCTCTAAGCTGGAGTACGTGTATTACTGTTTTGGGTCCTTTGTTGAAGTAGTAACTGTAGAAGTGCAGTTTGTAAATAGGAATGGGGTTACTCTTTTGTGGGTGGGTGCATGTCCCTCTGTAAACCAATGCAAAAGCTTCCCTAACCCCTCCTTAGTCCTCCCTAAACCCCACCTATTTTGCATTGTGTGATCTATTTTTGAACCACTCTACCTGTCCCTCACACTTACTATGAAGTAGTAAAATTACATATGTGAGAATCTTCCATTAGAAAAGAAACAAGAGGTGGAGATTACTCTTGTAAATCTGTGAACAGCATTTTGAAATGTATTAAATACTATTTAAAAATATTGTTAAAAAATACTTTAAAATATACACTTTCCTCACAGGTGATTTTAACGAAGTGTCTTCCTCATGATAGGTCTAGTAGTCACAATCAGTCAACTATGGACTACTACTAGTTCACTATATCTTATTTTCATTTCACAGAAACTAAAAAACTATCTTATCTTTATATATCGGTTCAACAGGGATCTTTAATCACTCTTTTTCATCTTAATCATTTTCTTTCTACACATAGTCCATTGATGATAAAAATGGAATGGTCACAGCCCTGCATGTTATATTGCATGCTCAGACCCTACCTATCACTAAACTATTCTTAATAGGTCTATTAGTGACCTTGATCTGTCCATTCTGAATTGTTTTCAGCCTGGTGGAATCACCGTAGGGGGCGAAACACGTGTCGGCTGCTGCAACTGTCTTACATTCATTGAACTCTCTGGATATATTTATGCATCAATGATTGTTTCTTTTTGCTGCACCAGAATGGATTCATGAACTTATAAATAAAGACTGTGCACACTAAAATTATCAACGTGGGTTCTCATTCCTTCATACGGTTTGGAGCATTTTGAAATGTACTGAACATAGTAAACCTACTGCAAAATGCAGTTTGTAAATAGGCCTCAATGTAGGCAATGTGGGTTCTGAACATGCAGTAATCTTGTTTCATTCTCTCCTACTCTTCCGAGGCAACCGAGTAGTTAGTATCCTTCCAGAACCTGGGTCAATGGTAAATGGTCACATGTACCTTTTAGGTGATAGTGGATAGAGGTGGAGCTAGATCCTTGTGGTACTCTAAAAATTGTCCACTGCTTGATTGTGCTGAATGTATTCACACTCATTCATTTTTATTTGCTAGGACGTCTCAAATGTAAAGCTGTTGCAAGCCTTTCACACAAATGTTCAGCCCTGATGGCAGTATTTGGTAGTCTTGCCTACCAGATGCAACAATTAATCTAACGAGGTTAGGAATTATGATTGGTTTTGTCTGTAGCAGTATACTATCCTATAAGGAAACTTACAGCTCATCAATTGTGTGTAACACCTAGATGCTGATGGTTGATATTTAGTGCTGTGAAGGTAGGATAGATTACCTGAAAATGTAGTTCCACAGATTGCTTTCTACAAGTTGAGATCCACATATGATGAGGATACTAATTGCATTGGGAGTACAGCGTATGATTGCATATCCAGACCATAAACCTATCTACAAACCAGTGTTCTCTCTAGAAGTGTAGATCAAAAAGTAATACTTTGCACCTTGCCCCCACTCCTAACCCAAAATGAGACCAGTCCTAGATGAAACAAACCTCTATTGCACTATCATTTCCTTCCTATCTCCACCTCCATATGAACTAAGAGTGGGTGCAGCAATGAAAGACATTAGCCTGCCAATATTCCTTGCCACTACCAGAAGATAGAGCTACCAGGATCACACAGCACATCTGAGTCAAGTGACATGTTTTTCCACCTGACACAGAAGCTGTGGTTGTGTCTGTCAACCAAAGCCACTGACATTCGCCTGTAGCCACACAGTGACTGCTAAGCTTAGTGTAGCTTTAAAAACACAGGTGCACAACCTTCTCCTTGATGTCTATTCAGAAAGTGCCTGAATGGCTACATACAGGAGAAACATCAGCCTGTCCACCTTCCTCACATCCCTCCCTGTCCCTCGGACCAACTATACTAGGACCGGAACCCTAAGCACCAGCACACGAAGGAGGCACAAAGGAGAGAGGGCTCTTCCCAGGTCAGACTTGCTTGCCGGTTGAAGCACATTAAGCCAGTAATGGTGAAATTCATCTGGCTGGTCACAAACATGATCAAACTATTACTCATAATCCCAAAGGAACCAGAAAACATGGATTCAAGTCACTAGCATGTCAGTCACTGGACACCACTAAGAGCAGATGAATAGAAGCCAAAGTCCAACACCTTACCCATGTTGCCTCCACCTTAAGGTTGGTAGAGATAGGTTCACCATATGCACCTCTGTCGTCAGGAACTAACATCTATCTCGTATCTAACCACTATTCCAGCCTAGTTCCATGACTTAATAATTGCAGCTCCAAATCATGATGCATTTGATTCATTCTTTACGTTTAACAGTGCCATTTATACAGCTTGTTTTTATTCTATGATACTGAAACCATATATCATCTCTTTGTTTCCTGGCATTTATAAAATGAGTACATGTCTGCATATTTACCTGTTTTGGCAAACGGTAAAAGCCAAACCTTATGGCCCTGTTAAGTGTTTAGAAACAACTGTCTTTAGCCTGAACCTTAACAGATATACCTAATTGGAGATACTTGCCCCATAATTCAATCTTGAATGAAAGCAACAACATACTTGCCAACCCTATGCTGCACATGGTCCATTGCCCACTTTTTCTGCGTCAGTAACCCTTATCGAATTGTCTCTCCTGGTAGATTATATGTTGCGCTCTTTCACATCGCTATCTCAGGGTACTTTTAGTGCATTGCTTATCAACTCCTGCAACATTTATCATCTGCAATCAAGAACTATTAATAATGGCAAGGAGATATTTTCTGCCCTTTGCAGTTTTTTCCAACTAACTGCAACCGTCTTAAGGAGACTCTGGACGCCTTTCATGTGTATATAAGTACAATGGGGGTGCATGTGGAAAGACTCACCTTTTTCCCGGGCAATCAGAAACAACAGAGAGACCTTCATAGATGTCCAGTCCATGGCACTTTTCCAGTTTAGGCAGTAGTTTACTATTTGTTTGTGATTCCTAATCCGTACTCATTTTACATCCCATTCATGCATCTTTTGAAGGCTTGCCACTGCTCTATCATTACACCCGATTTTATTTATCCTTCCAGAGCTAGTGCCTTTGCAGCTCCAAACAGACAAAATGGCATGGAGTGAGGCTCCCCTAAGCTGGCCTGTTTCTTGGCATTGCTCTATTTATGTGTGCTCCATTTTTAAGTCTTGATTACATACAGTTTTAGTTGGCAGTTGTCACTAGACGCATGGCATACAAAACAATAAATAGAGTGGGCTTTGGGTCAGTCCCTTGCTTATGATTGGAAGACTTTCTTTTCTGTCTCAGTTCACTGTTCCTTATTCAATGTTGTTATCATTATTTCTCTGTTTATCCCTGCCCTTGGAGAATTTTTTCTTTACTTCATTTCCAATCATTTGACTTATATCTTTCCACTACTGACATATGGGAAGTGTTTTTAGTTTTATTTTTGTACTCCATGGATGCATATTGCTTTGCTCACTCCCTCCACAGTTCTGCATCCCAGTCTCTTTTTCTACTCCCACCTGCTCAACAGTCATCTCTAGAGGTGTGTAAAATCCGTGTAATTTTGCTTTTGCATAATTACCTAAAAGTATGGCAAATATAATCACAATTCTATGTAATTACATGAAATGCAAACCTATCATTTTGCACTTTATGTTAGCATCAAGTGCATCCTTAGGTATTCTCTTCTCTCCCTCTGCATGTTAGATGTGCTGCATAGGTCCAGCTCCCAAATTCTCCATGACCCTGCTCGCATATTTACCATGTACTGTCTTGCATGTTGTTGTGTGGCACTTTGTATTAGCCTCTCATTATTCTTCACTCTGTATTGTGGAGTGGTACAGGTGCATTGGGGGAGGGGAGCAAGTCCCCTCGGAGGAGGAAATCTCATGCTACCCACCGTGTTTCACCACTAACCTTCAAACGTGTCCTTAACACATCATTGTGTCCATTTTTGGAACAAGGATATGCTTGAACGAAAACACAGTGAACTACTGCTACTCGCATTCTGTTGTTCCTGTACATCAGCTGTAAATGTTTACCACAAATTGCATGTTCGCTGTAAGTTTTTATCATGAATGGTGCGCAATTACACAAAGTGGCATAATTGCGTATTTTCAGCAATTTTGCGTAACAAGCATAGAACAAAATTTCCAAAATTATGCTAGAGTAATTTAAGTTTCGTCCAGGTCTAGTCCGGCCCTTCTTTTTTTATTTAATTTTTTTCAACCACTTTTGCAAAAGGTTTAGCTCATATAAACTTTTCACAGTTCTGGCCATTATGCAGCATCTTGCCCATACTTTATTTTGAATACATTGTTTAAAAAGGGCAGTCAACCATCTCTAAACGCTAAAATAATATGATTCTCAAATTATTCCAAGATGGCTGTAGTGCATGAACATACATGCACACACATGCACATGGACTGGGCAACGATTTTTGTCTTATTTATTGCAACGGTGGTAATTATGTTGTATTTTTCCTAAACACAATTACAAACCACTTGAGCTAGGTTATGACAGATTGTCCACATCTACTTGAGAGTTCAGTAGGCAGTGAGGCCAACTTCCAGTTAAAGGTAAATATGCTCCACTTTGTTAGTGCTTAAATTTCCTACTATATTTAGGGCCTAATTACAACCTTGGCTGAGGGGATTATGCCATCACATATGTGGCACAAATCCGCCCACTGTATTACTAATTCCATTATATCCTATGGAACTTGTATTACGATGGGCAGGATATCCGTCACATTTGTGACAGAGTAATTCCATCCACCGAGGTCGTAATCAGGCCCTTCGTATTGAGAAAAAAAAAGCCACACAAATGTCCATCATTCATGTCTCCCTCCTCTTCTTCTCAACTAATGTACATGCCAGGCAATTTTACCAGACTTATTGATACAAAAATGGGATGGAAACAAACCCTTGGGTCTGTTTTTAATAGAAGAAATGTCTTCACTGTAGCTCTTCATTGAATACTTTTTATCTTATCTGTGTACCACTACAGAATTGGATTCAGCCCATTCAATCTGGTAGACTATTTTAACAGGGTATTACAACACTAACAATTCCAAAAGCTTTTTGGTTTTGTTTAGTAACATCAGTGAGATTCAGTCTTTGGCACAGCAACACACGGACCCATGTTTGGTCATTTACTAAGAATCACTGAGACAACTTGTCCCAGCAAATCAGGACGGAATGCTCAGTTGGAGCTGGGATAGGAGTGGGCTCCTTAAAGGCACAGATCTGCTAAATATCTATGGAATGAAAGCTGCCATAAGGAGTTTCCAGAGGATGCAGAAAGTTAACTCAACCATTTGGGAACAATACTGTTGGTCTACTTGACAGAGTCAACATCTAGTGTATCATCAACCACATGGGCAGCATCCAGCTATGAGATCACACTGAATGAAGTCCACCATTCTGGACCCTGATGACATTTGCCAAACTAGACTAATCTCCCCTGTTTTTATCCTACATGATCAATATTTCAAATTGACCTAGACAATACAGGCAAACTCTATGAACACTGGCATTGCACCCTCGGCTCTCCTCCTTCAATGCGGACTGCTCTCACTCTGTGTCTTGCAGCTCCTGAAGATTGAGGCATACCACAGTGCGGAAAGGGATCCCGCAGGACGATATACTAAACTCCCATTCTCTCTTCCTAGGTAAATTATGTAATCAACTACAGTTTCAACCCTTTCTGATGGCACTCTGCCCTTTGTCTTCCCCACTCTTAAAAATTCACTCTAAACTCATGAATCATATTCTGGCTAGCACTGGATACTGAACACCTATAAGCCACTCTCAACCCTTCAGTCCTGAGAACATCTGCCATTCTTAACTCCCAGTCAATGCAGTAAAATTAATTCCAACTTCCATCTCTTTTCCACGAACTCCATTTAATCCTAACATAATCCTGCAATGCTAAGAATGATTTTTAAAGTGAAAGAAGGTCTTGCACCATTATCAACTGGAGTGTCACCTCACCACCCCAAAGTATCATCTCCTCTCTGCCGAAACTGTGTTTAAAACTCTATTAATTTACTAGAAATGTTGCCGCTAAATATTCCCAACCGGTCTTCCAACCCCTCAAAAAATCCTCACCGCCCTCAACCTGTTCAATCTTGTATACTTCTCTCTGCCAATATCATGATGGTTGACTCCTCACATTCTGTAGAATACCACAATACAATGTTCACATACTAGTATTCAAATCCACCAACTCACATGACACTTATCTCTACACATCTGACTACCACCTTTGATCACAAATCCTACATTTTCTCATCATCCTCAACTATCTCTTCATGTTTCAGATTGCTTTCATCCCTAGAATCCCTACTCGCAAACTCCATACTCAGATCGATTCAATATCCTGAAATAGGTGCTAATTTGTCACCCTTGCAGTTTTTGTACTATGTTTAACAGGTTAAATCTGATCCCTGTCTTACAGACAAAAATCCCTGCTGACAAGCTTGTGCATGTTGGAAGGTTAGGATATTGTGCAATTACTGTTTTATCCCCAAGTGCGCGACTCGAAACTCTGAATGCTGTAGTAATTACATGCACATTAATTAAAGGACCACAAAGTATCACAAATTGCTTTCCACATCTACTGAGCTAAAAGTGCACTCAGCATAATACAGGCCAAAGAGTTCCCTCTCTGGGCTATATCATATTCTGAATCTTCATGTGGGATATTTTATGGAGCTGCTATAATAATCCTGTAATGCATCACACACTAAATTATCTCTCAAAATGTATTTATATGCATAACTATGAATATAGGGGCCTGTTCACAAAGGTAAACTTACATGTGAGTAAATCTACAGAGTAAGTTTACATTTACACTTTTATCCAACTTTACTACTTTTGGCTATTAGCTATTTATGAATGTAAAGTTACCCAAAAATGTAGATGTATATGTCTCCACCACCTGAAACAGGAGGCAGATCCAAATTTAGGAGAATAAATGTGAGAATAAATTTACTGCAGCCAAAAAGGAGCAATAGTAGGTCCAGCCCCACACATGGCCAACCATTGATACTGCAACATCCTTCCATAGAAATTATTCAAGTAGTGAGTTAAAATACAGCCTCATAGAAAATCATCTTGAATTAAATGACGCAAAATTATTTAAAATAGTTACAAATATAAATAATTTAAATTATTGTTTATGAAATATCTAAATATAAACATTAAATATATGTTTACATTTTTTTAATTTAATTTACTTTTTATGAATTACATATTTAAATCAAAGTTAATGTAATAGTACTTGTAGCATTTTTGTTTTGTTCTGCATTTGAAATAAATACATACAATTAATTGACATTATTTTAACATAAAAATACTTTTACTATTTTTTTCAAGTTCAATATCCTTTTTTAAATGTTCCCCATTCTTCACTATGGGAGAATCTCTGCATTGGTGATTGTGATGTCTTATGGTAAAGTACAGGCAAAAGAAAAACTGCTTATTAGTTTACTTTAAATCCCTACCTCCATTATTTTGGTTTGAAGTTTGTTGCAGTGTTGGTGAGTGGCCATGGGTGGCGCTGGACTCCAGATCTCAGCTGGAGTATATTTATTACTGTTTTGGGACCTTTCTGGGTGTAGCATCTATAGAAGTGCAGTTTGTGAATGGGAATGGGCTTATTATTTTGTGTGTTTTGGGTTTGAGGGTGGGTGCATGCTATCTCACTAAACAACTCCTTTCTCCTCCCTTATCCCCTCATATTTAGTCATACGTATTCCCCATTTTTCAGCCACTCCTCTGTCCTTCCAATATGTGCTACTAAAAGGTATACCCGAGTCCACTGAGATCTCTCCACAAAAAAACAGGAGGAGCGGGGACATAGATATCCACATGTAGATTAGTGAATAGCATTTTGAAGCTCATGCTAAACGTACTACAAAACACAGTTTTTTGTGAATAGGTCCTTTTGTTCATGATCTTTCAATCAAATTACAGATATATGAGTACTATTGTGAAGCTTTGATCATTATGAGTGGAGGAATACACTTGTTTTTTTAACTACCTGTGTGGACTGTTTTAGGAAAATTAGCACCCAGCCTAAAGGCCCCTAGTGTTTTCTATTCCAGTATTAGTGAAGAAACATATCTGTTGAGGTTTACACATTAAAGGATGTACGAATAACTGACCTGAGGAAGCTCCACACATGTCTTTTGTGTGGTTTCCGTTCAAACTGACAGATCCTGAAAGTAAGGAACAGAAAATATTCAAAAGGAATTGAAAGAAATACCTTGCAAGCAACTGCTTTCTTTATGCTGAATGGTATCCCGTAGAGAGGCCCTTTTTCTTTCTGTTTTTTGAGCTCCACAAGCTGAGACTCGCACTCCTGCATAAAATCTGTGATGCAGTTCACCTCCCTGTGCAACTCCAAGGCCTGAAATGGATGTAAACAAAACAGCATACACATTATCAGACTAAAATAAGCACCATCTCAAGAAGTCAATTCCCCTGCTCCCCAAATAATCAATCGGCGGATTATTTTAGTTAAAAGTTCTGCAACATTCATAATGCCTTACATCCACAGGGAAACTTAGACATTAGAAAGTTCCATGAACCACTTCGAGCACCATTTTGCTTAGCTTGCGAATTTAAAGCGAGGTCTGTTGATTAATAAATGATTTAAGACTCCACATAAAATTTCAGCAAAAGTTGTGTAAGAATGAAAATTGCGCCAGATGCATAACTCTTCGATGGCCGGCCATGTTGGAAGCTCATGTAGCATCTTCAAATGGCAGAACAACACAAAACAAAATAGCACAACCTACGGGAGGGGAGGACACAAGGGACAGAGACAGACAGCAGACAAGAGGAAATTAATTCTCACTGATAGGCTCTTCAGAGCCTGATGACGCAGAAAAAGAAGGACTAACAAATATTCATATATCATGTAACCAAAATCGTATAAGGTAGTGTGATTTTAGCAAAGAAAAATAATGTACGTGGGAAATTGTGCCCACGGGGCCATTATTATAAACGAGCTTAATTAATCTTGAAGAATTGAAAATATAGTGATCCGTCATAATTGCAAATGTATTCTGTGATTTTCTTGTCGAAACTGTTATATGCTTAGCTTAAATTTAGCAGAGGCTTTGGCCTAGTTGCCTGGTCTCAAATTTAACTGCGTGGTTTTCACTTGTATTAACAAAGACATATTATTTTACTTTAAGGTTGTATTTTTCCAGTAGAGATGACTAATACACTTATCTCAAGGTTTCGTGCTAGGCTAGTTTCATCCCTTTTGAAGCAAGGTCAGTTTCTGCAGGTGCGGACAATAAAAGCACTGATACCGAAATAATTGGCAAACTTTGTTGCAACTTGTGTTCCAAGGCTCCAAGGACACCTTATGCATAAATGAGTACTAGGAGAAAGACACTATTCATTGGTCAAATTGATGCCACCCTATGAACCCTCCAATGGAAGACCCTGAAGAATTTGGAATGTTTCTTACTTAAACCCACCGGACAAAGAGAAGTCAGCCATTTTCTTTGATGCCATTTTGAAGCCTGATTCAAGAAGCCATTTTGAACGACCCTCTGATGCTTTTTCTCTGTCGCAGAGAAAGAGACTTTAAAGAATTCTCACCCTAGAGACTTTAACTTTAATTTTTCCCCGTCTTGCCCATGCAGTAACCTTTGCCCCATTCTCCTTGCTGCCACAAGGAAAACTTGCCCTTAACTTTGCCCCTCTGAAATCTGCCCCATGCTGATCGAACCGATACCTGAAGGACGAAGAATTTTCTTGAATGCTGATTGTATTTGGTAAATATGAAAGGATAATTGTATTATGCATTGTGTTTTCCTTCCTAGGTACCAACTGCTTATTTTGATAGGGCCCAATCTAGGAGTTTTCTAAATTTGTGTTAACTAAATTCGTTTTGCATGAAGCCCCACATGCCAATGCTAATTAGAGGTTAGTTGAGGTATTCACTTGATGCACCATGCTAAATTGAAATCTTGTTATGCTGACCGATGTATGCAATTAGTCAAATTCAGTTGCTTATATTAGTGATTTGTATTGCTATAACCGAGTGCATTATAATCCAGATTTTGCGTAGATTGTGTTTCTTCCGCCGCTATGGACAGATAGTAATGTTCGTATATGTATACCATTTGATTTTGAGACTCACTTATATCATGCTAGCTTTGTTAATATAGAGAAATAAATTCATTAACTTCTAATAACCTGGTGTGGTTATTCCTGACTGAAAGGTCATGGTGCGTCAAAATACCGATTGTTATTGATTTTTAATGTGTTGTTTGATCTATTAATGGAGTATTGGGTATTGGTTATAATGATTATTGACTATTGATTTGAAATATCCGACTATATTTGGATGAGGAGAACCCAACTCGGTTAAAAGGTTCACTGACCTCCGGCGTGTCCAAGTACAAGTAATTTATAAAGACTGGACGCGCTATCAAGCCTCACACTTGTTATGTCGAGGTACTGCCTGGTGCGCAGTTCGCTGGCACAGAAGAAAAGATACACACTCACACCGGTTGGTACCTTTGGGTGCGGCCATTACGTGGATCCGCCCCGTTTATCTACAGAGCCATGTGACCTCAGGGCAAACCATAATGCACACAGTGTGATGAGTACCCAGGGAAACACCCCAACAGGCTCCACATCATTATATTCCTCCCTAATTTGGAGATATACACACAAACGTAGCAACAAAACGAAAACTGGAAAGAAAAAAGAAAAAAACACTGGAGTCTGGACAAGTTTCCTGGCTTCATCTCGTAAGCACTTCAAAATGGTAAAACTAAAAACACCTGGTGGATGGTGCGTTGTTTAACAGAATAGAAATCAACTCATTATATAGTTCTGAAACTGCTGTGAGGGAGTTGGGTATCGTCTCAGGGTATATCGAGGTAGACCGCACCCAGAGAGCTCATTATTGGGGAAAACTGGTGTTTGTGGCAGACCACGCAGCCTTAAAAACTGCCGTCACTGCACACTGCTGAACAGAACAACAAAGAAAGCAGCCATACAGGAGTGCATCAACGCCAACAACAGCAAAGAACTCTTCGCTGTAGTCAAAGAATTTGCTAAACCCAACACAGAGACAGCAGACATTCCCGCCTGTGCAACAACCTCACCACATTCTTCCACCGCGAGGTCAAAGAGATCTACAACAGCTTCGCAACCCAAGACCCACCAATCCCACCCACAACCACAGCACCCAATGGCTGCAGACCCCAGCAGACCTTTCCCAACTGGACCACCCTCACCTCTGATGTCACCCTCAGGATCATCAAGAGCATCCACTTTGGAGCCCCCTAAGATCCCTGCCCTCACCACATCTTCAACAGAGCCGGCACCACTGTCACACTCAAATTCTGATGCACCGTCAACTGCTCCATCGAGTCCGCCACCTTCCCAGAAGACTAGAAGCATGCAGAGATCACCCCCCTGCTGAAGAAACCCTTTGCTAACACGACGGACCTCAAGAACTACAGACCAATATCGCTGCTCCCCTTCCAAGCCACAGTCATTGAGAAAGTTATAAGCGCCCAGCTCTCTGAGTTCAATAAAATGAAACACATCTTGGACCTCTCCCAATCGGGCTTCAGAAGTAACCACAACATCAAGATCGCTCTCATCGCCACTACAGACAACATCTGCATCCTCCTCAACAGAGGCGACACTGCTGCTGTCATCCTCTTGGACTTCTCAGCCACCTTCGGCACAGTCTCCCACCACACCCTCTGCACAGAGATCAGCTGCGGAGTGCGTCAGGGATCCTCCCTGAGTCCCACCCTCTTCAACATCTACCTGGCCCTGCTTGCAGCCATCATGACAGGCACGGACTTAACATTATCTCCTACGCCAACGACACCCAAGTGATTCTCTCCCTAACAGATGAACTCACATCCACTAAGAGCAACTTCCAACATGGCATGAAGGCAGTTGCCACCTGGATGAAGGACAGCTGCTTCACGCTTAACTAAGACAAGACCAAAGTCCTCATCCTGGGCTCCACCTCTCTGCCTGGGATGACTCCTGGCGGCCGGCAGTGCTCGGAACACTTTTCCCCCCCAACACCCACGGACCACGCATGAAACCTCAGCATCATCCTGGACTCCTCATTCTCAATGAACCGCCAAATCAATTCTGTATCATCCTCCTGCTTCCACAGGATCCGTCTGCTTCGTAAGATCTTCAAGTGAATCTCCACCGAGTTCAGGAAAACGGTCACCCATGTGCTCTTCAGCAGCAGGCTCAACTACGGCAACACACTCTATGCCGGCACCACCCATCCAAAATGTCTCCACCAGACCCATCCCGAACATCCCACACTGCAGCCACATCACCCGAGAGACCTTCACTGGCTACCTGTCAACAAAAGAGTTACCTTCAAGCTCCTCACGCATGCCCACAAAGCCCTCCACAATGCCGGCCCTGCATACCTCAACCACCGCCTCTCCTTCTGCACTCCCACCAGACAACTCAGCTTGTCCCAACTGGCCCTGGCCACCATCCCACGGATCCGCAAGACCATGGCTGGAGTAAGGTCCTTCTCCTGCCTTGCTGGACCTGGAACTCCCTACCCCTGCATCTCAGGAAATCACCATCGCTGCTGCAATTCAGGAAGGACCTCAAGACCTGGCTCTTCAACTAAACCACAGATCCACCCCCCCCCCCAACTCAGTACCCTGAGACCCTTACAGGTGAGTAGTTGCCCTTTATAAGAATCTTGATTGATTGAGTGATTTGTAGTCGGATGCTCTGACATATGACTTAGGGCACTTTTTAAGTAGGGAAAAACAGATCCCCTGCCTCCTCACTGTCATCTTCAGCATTAGGTTTGGGTATTCTCTCCTGACACCCAAAAGGAGTGACTTCATGCCCTGGAGAGCTCTCTTGAAAAATGACACATTTCTTGTCACTATTTCCTGACCTCTTGTAGCCGACACCATTGTCCTTTTTACACTCCTGACTCTCCATAGTGAGCTTCACGCTTTTTACTGAAAAAAAAGACTAGTACATTTTGGGGAGACTATAAAATCGGGTTCTCCTTTGGATCCTTGCCCACCTTATGTACTGCAAATGGTCTCTAGCACGATGTTTGCATCTTACTGAACTTCTGAATATTATTTTGGTTTCTGGCTACTTTCTGGTAGCCTGGAAATAGGTGTTGGTGCTTCCTCTTCTGTAAAAACCCTCCTATGACCCAGGTGACACTAAGAACTACAGGCCCATATCCCGCCTACCACTGCCTGCAAAAATATTGGAAAGGCTATTAATGAGGACATGATGTCCTTTTTCAATACCAACAATCTTCTGGATTCATCACAATATGGATTTTGACTTCAGCACTGCACAGAATCACCCTTAGTTGCTGCTACTGAGGAGATTAAAATGTTGGTTGAAAAGGGAGGGAGGGCTGCCCTGATTCTTCTCGATCTCTCAGCCGCGTTTGATACGGTGAACCATGCTTTGCTATAAACCGACTAGAGGGTATCAGGATCAGAGGCACAGACCTCACCATCCTTAGCTCCTTTTTATTCAACAGAGAACAGTTGGTTGCCTAATCCTTTTTCTCTTCCCTGTGGGGTGCCTCAGGGATCATCTTTAAGCCCCATGCTTTTCAACATCTATGTCACCCATCTGGCTAAACTTATTTAGTCATGTGGTTTTCCTGCAGTCTCTTATGCCGACGACACACAAATAGTTGTGCCTATTTCATCTGACGTCAACGAGGATGCCAATAAGTTTAAAACTGTCTGGCATATATTGTAACATGGATGTAGGAAATCTGTCTTAAGCTGAATTCTGAAAAAAAGGGAGGTGCTTCTTTTTGGAAATAATATTTTGTTCGGATTACCTCCTGGTGGCCGTCTAATCTTGGCTCTCTTCCATCTCCGGCTCAGAAAGTGAAGAAATTAGGGGTGATATTTGGTTGACAGCTAAGTTTTTCTGGGCAAATCAATCATGTCACCTCTTCCTGCTTATATCTTCGTAGGATCCTGAAAAAAGGCATCCCTTCAAATCTGCAAAAATTGGGTATTGTGGCCCTTGTCCTTTCCAAAATTGACTATTGCAATGTGCTGTATCTGGGAATTCAGAAACACATGCAATTGAAGCTCCAATCTTTGCAAAGTGTGGCAGCTCGTCTGCTTTTAAAAGTTCCTAAATGTAGTCCTGTCTCACAGAGAATTTTTAGCCTTCATTGGCTGCCTGTTTGTGAGAGGGTCAAATCCAAGGTTTTGTGTTTTGTTCATGAGTCACTTTACAAGACTGGCCCTCTCTATTTTCAGAAAATCTTCTTCTGCCACGTCCCCAGTCACAATCTCAGATCAAGTGCCGCTATATTAGTGGCCATTCTGCAAAATAATAAGGCTAGATGGGAAGGCAGAAGTTTTTTTTCATTTTTGGCATTTAGGCTTGGACAAATTTTAGGAAAATGTTAAAAACATGGCTTTTTTCCTACATTTCCAAGCATGCCCATTTTCATGGTTTCTCTTTGGATGCTAGCGCCAAGATGCCATGACATTCACATGCTTTTATAAATGTTTACATATTTACTTACTATAGGGAACGTTCAAACAGCGGATGGAACTTACTACCAGGGTGACGACCATGTCCAGCACCATATCCCCAACTTGAATCTTAGGGGCAAAGGTCTATCAGTTCTGGGACATCTTTTGCTTTTGGGATTGTCTCCTAGATGTGGCCAGGGTGTTGCTTAACAGGGCTTCATCCAAGTGAGGATGGTGTGGAATTATGTCTTCCACTTTCCTTTTGAAACAAAGAAGACTTGGCACCAAACCAGTGGTGCGGTAAGGTGTGAACCAGTAATCTTTCAGAAATATATATACAGCAGTCTCCACGCACTGTGGTTCAGCTTGAGCAATCCTGACTACCTTGTTGATAGTTAGCATAAAATGCTCGGCTTCTCCATTAGCTCCATTCAGAGTGATTTTGGGATGCTTGTTGTTTCCCAACAACAAGTAGCTGGTGACATCCTGACTACTAAAAGTGGAACCATTGTCTCTGCATAACTCTTTCATGAGGCCATGAGGGGCCATGACCTTTTCAAACCTTGGGATCATCTCCTCTGCAGAAGTGGATGTCATAAACTTAACTTCAGGATATTTGGAAAAATCCTCACTGATGACTAGCATGTGATGCTCTTGGAGATGGCCTTTCTTAGGGGATTTCCTGGAAAGTTTTTGCTTTTTCCTCCCAGTCTTTTGCTGACTCTCTTTGCATGATTTAGGACTCTGGGCACTTTCCCACTGTACTGCAGTTGTAAAGTGTGTGTTCCCTGCCTGTACATGCTAGGAGGGGGTGTTTACGTGATTGGTTCAGGTACTATGCCCTGGAGTGCCCTGTAAAAAGGTACACAGCATTCCCGGGGCCGGTACATCCATGGCTACTAGTGCGACATTGTACTGAGTGTGCCACCCACTAGAATAGCCCGTGAAGCATGTAGCAGACCTGCCAATGCAGGCCTGTGGAGGTGCAGTTGCGCTTGGGCTCAAGTTGACACTACTAACGTTGTAGCCAATCCTGAGGGGACACTCCACTAACCAGAGAGCACCCCATTAAGGGGGGCAGCTGGTAGGTGGAAGGCTGGGCATGTACACGTGGGTGCCCTATGCCCGGTAGGGAAGAACCCCTATGTAGGTTCTCCCTACTTAGGGAGGTCAGCTATACCCCCATAGATTTGTGCTTATTGCTGGCTACCTGGGGGCCTTAGGGCCCTGGACCCTATCTCTCTGTCAATACAGTGGGGAAGTGGACTCACCTTCCTACATATATGAGGAAGGGGGTGGGGGCCAATGTGTGCGCACGTGCCCACTGGAGCTACAAACATGTGCTGGGCCTCTCATGACAGGGCTAGTTGTGCACACTAGCACCTATGGTGCTTTAAAACTGTAATCAACCTGTCGTAGTAGGCCTGTGTATGATCACGAGTACCCAGGGGTTCTTAAATATGTATCAAGACTGCCATAGCAGGCCTAGATGTGCGCACTAGCACCTATGGTGCTTTACAAATGTAACTAGCCTGACTTATCAAGCCTGTGTGCTCACTTGCACCTTTTGGTGCTGCAGCCTGCCAGTGAAGACTTGTATGTGGAGAAGGGCATGTATGCCCAAAAAGTGAAGAATACCCATGTGTGTTTTCACTCCATAGGAGAGCTGTTCTGGCCATAGATTAACATGGGAGACGTGTTACAATTTTTCGAAGCTGCAACAGTGGATTGCACAAACCCCTTTCTATGATAATATGACAGAGAAATGCCACTTCTGGAAAGTGGAAATGTATCTGCCCTAAAATGCTTTGTGTGCTTTTTAATTTGACTTGAGTTCACATTGGGTGATAGAGGAGCACATCTGTGCATTTCCAGGGTGTCACCACCAGAGCAGTACGCGCTCTATTCGTGACAAAAATGCAAAAAAACAGCACTCTCAAATCAAAGTAATTTATGCATTGTGCTGATATGTTGTGGTTTAACCTTTTGCATTGCAAAGTTCAAGCCTGAAAACTTATTTTTAATATGCTTGCAAATACTGTTCCTTTGCAATGTATTGCTGCAGGTTTTAAGAGTGTGTTAGGGTGTGGCCCCTTTCCAGGGCCTTCCAGAGACTTTCCCTACAACATGCCTGGGCGTGGTTCTGGGCTGGGCCAAGACTCTATAAAAGAGAGCCAGCCCAACTCCCAGTGCTCACTATTCAGAGGTCCCGGTGCAGAGCAGCAACTTCTTCCTGAGCTCCTGTCCCGGTGGCCTATTTGGATCTTCCAGTCTTCTGCCCTAATCCTTCATTGGTGATCATTGTTCCAGGCGGTAAGACGGTGGTTGGACTGTCCCGACACCTTTATTTTAGAATTTTCATATTCTTGGTTTAAATTCTTAAATGAGTAACAGATTACTTGCGCGGTACCATTTCTTGACATTTATATGGTAGTTTACAAATAGGCAAGATGCGCGATTTATTTCATAAAGGTTTGACTTTGTTATTCATTGCACGCTACCATTTCTTGACATTTACATGGTGGCTTAAGAATCGGCAAGACGCGCGATTCGTTTTATGGTGTTTAAACATTGTTGTCCATTGCGCGCTACTATTTCTTGACATTTACATGATGTTTTATGAATTGGCAAGACGCACAACTCGTTTCATGAGCATTTAACTTTGTTGTTCATTGCGCGCTACCATTTCTTGACATTTTACACGGTGGCTTAAGAATCTGCAAAAGAAGCGCGATTCGTTTCATTGTACTTTGATCTTGTTATTTATTGTGAGCTGTTATTCCTTCACATTTACATATTGTTTTACGAATCGGCAAGACGCTCGATTCGATTAATGATGATTTGACTTTGATATTCATTGCGTGCTACCATTTTTTGGTATTTTACATGGTAACACTCGAATTGGTAAGACGCACGATTCTCTCCTCGAGTTTAATTCATGTTGTTTATTGTATGCTACTATTCTAAGATATTTATTATGTAATATTCGATTTGACAAGTTATGTGATTTGTTTCCTGAATCCATATTGTGTTATTCATGGTGCACAATCCTTTTATGGTGTTTACTATATATATATATATATATATATATATATATATCTGCAATTTGCGCAATTTGTGTTGAAACATTTTAAGAGTACACAGAAGGCCAGAGTTTCTAGATACAATATTGTATGGTCCTAGTATACATTCTCAAAACAGGATTTATATGACTGGTTTAAAATTTAGTCAGAATGTTTTTTTCTGATTCTCATGTAAAGGAAAGTACTTGAATAAGAAAGTTTTCATTTCATTCATCTTGATTCCCCTACAGGAATCCGGCCATCTTGAAACTTAGTCATTTTAAACTTAACTCTTAGATTGTTCATGTTTTCAAAGTGACTAGGCTTAGAATCATAGTCTAGTATTGATTTCAGGAGATATAGGGGGTCATTCCGACCCTGGCGGGACCACGGATGCACCGTCAACAGGCTGACAGTGCATCCAGGCCAATTCTGACCGGGCCGGTTAAGCCGCGGTCAGAAAAGGGAAACCGGCGGTTTGCCGCCGGTTTTCCCCTGGCCTGAAGAATCCTCCATGGCGGCGCTGCAGGCAGCGCCGCCATGGGGATTCCGACCCCCTTACCGCCAGCCTGTTCCTGGCGGTTTACACCGCCAGGAAAAGGCTGGCGGTAACGGGTGTCGTGGGGCCCCTGGGGACCCCACAAAGATTTTCAGTGTCTGCCAAGCAGACACTGAAAATCGCGACGGGTGCAACTGCACCCGTCGCACCCTTTCCACTCCGCCGGCTCCATTCGGAGCCGGCATCCTCGTGGAAGGGGGTTTCCCGCTGGGCGGGCGGCCTTCTGGCGCTCGCCCGCCAGCCCAGCGGGAAACTCAGAATGACCGCCGCGGTCTTTTGACCGCGGTACGGTCTTCTGGCGGCTCCCGCCGGGCGTGCGGTTACCGCCGCCGGCGGGAGTCAGAATGACCCCCATAATTTTCATATTGTGTGTTCTAACCTTTTTCTTACTACAGGTCTCCTTCCCAGCTGTTCCCTTCCTAATCCCCTCTTCCCCTCTTGAACTCTCTCTGTCTCTGTGATTTAGCTATCAGAGTCTTGGAGCTGTTCAGTGGTGGACGTGTTGGGAACGTGCACAGACCCCGAGGATCTGGTGACTCTGACAGAATAGTGAGCCCACAAATTATTATCCTCCTGGCTTGTGTATGTTCTCAGCATGGCCACGCTAGACGAGTTAGTCAAGGTTATCACCCAGCTCCAAGCAGAGGTGGTATCATCCAAAGAATTGACAACTAGCTTAGAAGAGAGAGTGAGTCAGTTGCAAGATAAGGTAGAGAAGAAGGAACACAGTCCCACAGGTGTGTCTTGGCCAGGTACTTCTTCTCAGGCTTCTGGAAGTAATCTGATTTCCCTAAATGTTCCTTCTGCAATTCCATTAGCTCCCCCAGAACGTTTCTCAGGTGACCCTTTAAAAGAGCAATCTTTCCTGGTTCAAGTGGAACTACACTTCACCTGCAGACCAAATACTTTTCCCGATGCCCAGTCCAAAGTAGCTTTCTTGTTATCATATCTGTCTGGGGATTCAGCTACTTGGGCAATTCCTCTTGTGCGTAAAAATAGTCCCTTGTTGTATAACTGGAGAAATTATGTTCGTGAATTTAGGAGAGTTTTTGATCGTAGAACTGTAACACAGTCAGCAGATCGTGAATTATTAGATTTACGCCAAGGAAATCAAGACCTAGTGTCGTATTTAGCCAACTTTAACCGGCTGGTTGCCGAGACATCCTGGCCTGAAGAAAAACAAGCGGTCTTGTTTTACAAGGGACTCAAAGAGGAATTAAAAGATATCTTAGCGCAAATCGATCCACAACCTACAGACTGTCAAGAATTAATAAATCTTTTCTTGAGACTTGATCATCGTTTAGCAGAATGTAAACGAATGCGCAAAAAGATTGAAAAATATTCATGGTGCGTTCATGATAACAGAGACTCAAGAACTCCGAAAGAAAGAACGCCGGAAACAATGGAAATTGGAACCATCAGAAGACCTTTGACCAAAGATGAAAAGGACCTCCACAGAAAAAATGGACAATGTCTTTATTGTGGGCGAAAAGGTCATTTTGTCAAAGATTGTCTAATCAAACCAATGAACAAGCAAGGTCCAGTTCAGAAGGTCGCAGCCAATGCACCAGTTGAGTTGGAAAACTAAAACACCCGAGATGCAGAGAAGGGTTGCTCTTGGGTGTCACCGTGGACCCTTCACAATCTAGACATCTTAAACTGGAAATAAGAGTTCAGGTCAAGAAAAAGATCTATTTCAAAAAAGCTCTAGACGATTCTGGGGCTACTGGGAATTTTGTTGATGTCCAATTGGTTCGTGCATGGGGGATCCCATGTATTGAAAAGAAGACCCCAGAAATCATCCAGGCAGTCGATGGAAAACTCTTGACTGGAGGTCCGGTAACTCTTCAGACTATCCCCTTGTCGATGATTTGTGAAGATAAGATTCAAAGAAAGAAACATAAAGAGAAAATCATCTTTGACGTGATCCATGCTCCCCAATATGGGATTATCCTCGGCTTGCCATGGTTAACTCATCACAATCAGGAGATCAATTGGGCAGAACGAAAAATCGTGTTCTCATCTGTGCTATGTAACTAACAATGTCTCCAAAAGATTCAAGTACCAAAAGTTTGCAACTTTTACATAGCTAGTGCCGCGGAGAAAGAAATTCAGCTGCCCAAACAGTATTCATCTTACAAAGATGTATTTGATGAGAAAGGAGCAGAGACTCTACCTCTTCATAGATCTTATGACTGTCAAATTGATCTAGCTCCAGGTGCGATACTTCCCAACTGTCGTGTATATGCCCTGTCAGAACATGAAAATCAACATTTACGAAAATACCTAGATACATTTTTGGAGAATGGCTTCATTCACCCCTCTAAGTCTCCTGTAGCTTTGCCTTTGTTTTTTGTTTCAAAGCTAATGGAGAACTTCGAACTTGCATCGACTATAGGGGTTTGAACAAAGTCACCATCAAGAATAAATATCCTTTGCCCCTAATTCCGGTCTTATTGGAACAAGTAAAGAAAGCAAAAATCTACACGAAGCTTGACCTTCGAGGTGCTTATCATTTGGTCAGAATGAGAGAGGGTGACAAATGGAAAACAGCGTTCAAGACAAGATATGGCCTTTTTGAATACACCGTCATGCCTTTTGGTCTGTGTAATGATCCAGCAGCATTTCAATTTTTCTTGAATGACGTTCTTAGAGAGTACCTCGACGTATTTGCCATAGTCTACATCGATGACATTTTGATCTACTCAGACAATGAAAACGAACATGTCCAACATGTCAAGAAAATTCTTGCAGCCCTTCGAAAACACCATTTATATTGCAAACTAACCAAGTGTGAGTTTCATGTTACCACAGTTGAGTTTTTAGGGGTTATTCTTACCCCTCAAGGTATCGTGATGGCAAAAAAGAAAGTAAAAGCTGCATCTGATTGGCCCACCCCAAAGACTGTTCGTGATGTACAATGTTTCCTGGGGTTTGCAAATTTTTACCAGAGGTTCATAAATCATTTCTCCCAGACAGTGGCTCCAATCACTAAGCTACTAAGAAAGAAAGAAACGTTTGTATGGTCCCCAGAAGCTGATCAAGCCTTCTCGACTTTGAAGGAAGCTTTCTCCACTGCCCCAGTCTTGACTCATCCTGATGCGAATCAACCTTTCATAGTGGATGCTGATGCTTCAGATGTAGCAATAGGAGCCGTCTTATCACAAGGAAATAAAGACACTGGTCAACTTCATCCTGTAGCTTATATGTCTCGGAAGTTGAACGAAGCCGAACAGAACTATGTCATTCCTGAAAAAGAGCTTTTGCCGATTCGTGACGCCTTTAAAGAATGGAGACATCATTTGTTGGGTGCCAAATACACTGTGACAGTATATACTGATCATTGTAATCTTCAGTTCATGAGTTCCGCCAGACTTTTGACCCCTCGGCAATTATGCTGGATGCTTTTTTTTGCAGAATTTGATTTTGTAGTAACCTTCCGGCCTGGTAAAGATAATCACAAGGCTGATGCCTTGTCCCGTCAAGAGTCTACCACGTTGCCTGCATTTCAAGCCCCCATAGCTATCATTGCTCCTGACAAGGTTCTATGTATCATAAAAACTGAAGATTTCTTTGAAGAAATTTGCAACTCTTTCACTGTTGAAAAATGGCAACCATGGGCCCAAGCAGATCCCAAAAGGTCAATCAAGCAAGGTTTACCCTTTCATGACGCTCGTTTGTTCGTACCCACTACCAAACTTCGCAAGATAGTGTTTCATAGGTTGCATGTTATACCCACGGCAGGTCACCCAGGTACTCCCAAAACTCTTGAACTGATCCAACGCTATTTTTGGTGGCCTACCCTAACAAAAGATGTAAAAGCAATGGTAAACAACTGTGAAGTTTATGCTCGCATTAAAACAAGTCATTCAAAACCAAAAGGGTTGTTATATCCACTTCCAACCCCAAGTCGTCCATGGGAGCACATTTCTTTAGACTTTATTACCGGTCTGCCAGTGGTTCAACAGCATTCAGTAATTCTAGTGGTAGTAGATAGTCTCACGAAATATGGACATTTCATCGCCTGTAAAAAATTGCTCACTTCTAGTGATTTGGCAACTATTTTACTGAATACAGTGGTTCGTTATCATGGACTGCCAAAGGTTATCCTCTCCGATCGGGGGTCACAATTTTCCTCCAATTTCTGGAAGACATGGTGTAAAACACTCCAAGTGACATCTACACTATCTACTAGTCACCATCCTCAAACAGATGGTCAAACGGAGAGACTAAATCAGACTTTGAAACAATACCTACGTGCCTACGCTGAAAAGGCACTTCATTCTTGGACATCTATGCTCTGGTTATCTGAGTTAGCTTACAATAACTCATTCCGCACTTCTATTGGCGTTACACCCTTTTTTGGTTTATTTGGCTATCATCCTGACACCTTGCCCATCACATTTCCTCCAGAAAGTTCTCTTACTCCAGCTGTGTCAGAAACCACTCAGCATTTACATCAAACCCAGAAACTGATTGATTCAACAGCATTTAGAAAAAGCCAAACAAAAATATAAAAGGCATTATGACAAGAAACATTGTGAGGGACCGCAATATCAACCAGGTGACAAAGTGTGGCTTTCCACAAAACATATAGACTTCAAGAAGAAGCACATGTTTAACCCTAAATTCATAGGTCCTTATACTGTCCTTCAGCAAATCAATCCGGTGACCTATAAACTACAATTGCCCAGATCCTCACGGATTCATCCAGTGTTCCACACTTCCCTCTTGAAAAAGGCAGTCCAAAAGGTCCACCCTCATCCAGCTCATGTTCTAGTACAAGGGGAAGAAGAATACGAAGTCAAGAAAGTGTTGGATTCTAAACTGAGGGGGCGTAATCTATGGTACTTAATCTCATAGAAAGGTTATGGTCCTGAAAGTAACTCATGGGTTTCCGCATCTGATGTTCATGCTCCAGTACTTGTGAGACACTTTCATTGTCTTAATCCAAGCAAACCAGGCCCTTGAGCACGTCTGGGAGAGGGGAGTACTGTCAACACCAGAGCAGTACGCCCTCTATTCGCGACAAAAATGGAAAAAACCAGCACTCTCAAAACAAAGTAATTTATGCATTGTGCTGATATGTTGTGGTTTAACCTTTTGCATTGCAGAATTCAATCCTGAAAACTTATTTTTAATATGCTTACAAATACTGTTCCTTTGCAATGTATTGCTGCAGGTTTTCAGAGTGTGTTAGGGTGTGGCCCCTTTCCAGGGCCTTCCAGAGACTTTCCCTGCAACATGCCTGGGCGTGGTTCTGGGCTGGGCCAAGACTCTATCAAAGAGAGCCAGCCCAACTCCCAGTGCTCACTATTCAGAGGTCCCGGTGCAGAGCAGCAGCTTCTTCCTGAGCTCCTGTCCCAGAGGCCTATTTGGATCTTCCAGTCTTCTGTCCTAATCCTTCATTGGTGATCATTGTTCCAGGCGGTAAGACAGTGGTTGGACTGTCCCGACACCGTTATTTTAGAATTTTCATATTCTTCGTTTAAATTCTTAAATGAGTAACAGATTACTTGCGCGCTACCCTTTCTTGACATTTATATGGTAGTTTACAAATAGGCAAGACGCGCAATTTATTTCATAAAGGTTTGTCTTTGTTATTCATTGCACGCTACCATTTCTTGACATTTACATGGTGGCTTAAGAATCAGCAAGACGCGTGATTCGTTTTATGGTGTTTAAACTTTGTTGTCCATTGCGCGCTACTATTTCTTGACATTTACATAACGTTTTACGAATTGGCAAGACGCACAACTCGTTTCATGAGCATTTAACTTTGTTGTTCATTGCGCGCTACCATTTCTTGACATTTTACATGGTGGCTTAAGAATCGGCAAAAGAAGCGCGATTCGTTTCACTGTACTTTGATCTTGTTATTTATTGTGAGCTGTTATTCCTTGACATTTACATAGTGTTTTAGGAATCGGCAAGACGCTCGATTTGATTAATGATGATTTGACTTTGATATTCATTGCGTGCTACCATTTCTTGATATTTTACATGGTAACACTCGAATTGGCAAGACGCACGATTCTCTCCTCGAGTTTAATTCATGTTGTTTATTGTATGCTACTATTCTAAGATATTTATCATGTAATATTCGAGTTGACAAGTTATGTGATTTGTTTCCTGAATCCATATTGTGTTATTCATGGTGTACAATCCTTTTATGGTGTTTATATATATATATATATATATATATATATATATATATCTGCAATATGCGCAATTTGTGATGAAACATTTTAAGAGTACACAGAAGGCCAGAGTTTCTAGTTGCAATATTGTATGGTCCTAGTATATATTCTCAAAACAGGATTTATATGACTGGTTTAAAATTTAGTCAGAATGTTTTTTCTGATTCTCATGTAAAGGAAAGTACTTGAATAAGAAAGTTTTCATTTAATTCATCTTGATTCCCCTACAGGTATCCGGCCATCTTGAAACGTAGTCATTTTAAACTTAATTCTTAGATTGTTCATGTTTTCAGAGTGACTAGGCTTAGAATCATAGTCTAGTATTGATTTCAGGAGATATAATTTTCATATTGTGTGTTCTAACCTTTTTCTTACTACAGGTCTCCTTCCCAGCTCTTCCCTTCCTAATCCCCTTTTCCCCTCTTGAACTCTCTCAATCTCTGTGATTTCTCTATCAGAGTCTTGGAGCTGTTCAGTGGTGGACATCTTAGGAACGTGCACAGACCCCGAGGATCTGGTGACTCTGACACAGGGACAGCTATAAAACTTGAGCACACAACTGGAATGAAAACTGCAATTGGTGGTCCTGGCTGGATAGATTGGAGGGAGAGATTCTGACACTTGGTCTCTCAGAGCCAGATCATGGCCCCACTAAAGATTAAGATCTGCGTTCAATAGCCCCATGGCAGACAGGACTGAAATTTAGGGGAGACATCTGTGGTTCAAAGGGGGACCCTCTGACTCTTTTCCCAACTTCTAAGGCCCACTACATTATAATTACTGTTGCCTGACTTCAGAAAAGTAGATATCCACTTGCTGAAACATGGTGCACACTACCAGAAGAACCTGTTGTGCACAAGGGGATATTGCTGCCCGAGGAAGGGACTGTGCACTTTTCTTGCATCGCCGTTGGCCTGGGCATACTGGTTGCTGCTGTGTGGCACTCTGAAGTGTGCTGTCCAAGGGATTGTTGGCTTGCCCTCTGTTTTTGGTGGAGGTCTCATGGGCATGAAAGACCTTCCCACGAGGGTCTTACACCTTCTACCTGTGTCACCTGTAGAGGGGTGCCCTTTTAAGTGCCTACATCATCTGCTGGACGTCACCTGGTAGCAGCAGTGCGGGCCTGGAACTAAGCATTGCATCTGGTGACTGTATTTGCCTGGTGCAAAGCCTTCAAAATACTGCCCGTATTCAAGGAGTATGGCCCTTCATCTTGAGGCCACAACACACATAAGCGTCTGGTTGGTAGTGAGCAGATTCATACGTAGCGGGACCTAGCATGGCCCACCTTTGTCAAGCATGCTGCATTTCTCTTGTGAGACACCCAACTGCATGCTCATTGCATGCGGTGTCTGATTTACTGGCTTCGACCCTTGGAGATGGGGGCATACCTGGAGTAGTGTTGCATTCTAACTCATGCAGCATCACTGACCTTGCATCTTCATGTGTGTGGATCGAATTTGTCTGGTGCCACTCAAGCCATCGCGCACCAGACGTTGTGCCTCATTCCGGGGAGGTATGGCATTGGTAACTTTCTGTGTATGATCGGATTTGTCTGGTGTGACTCAAGTCACCACGCACCAGACGTGCCTCATTTCAGGGAGGTACAACATTGGTAACTTTCTGTGTGGGTTAGGATCTTTCTGTTGCAATTTAAGTCATCAGGCAAAAGACGTTGTGTCTCATTCCAGGAGAGTACAGCATTGGTAACTTTCTGTGTGGGATCGGATCTGTCTGGTGTGACTCAAGTCACTGTGCCCAAGATGTTGTGCCTCATTCCAGGGAGGTACGGCATTGGCAACTTTCCGTGTATGTTCGGATCTGTGTAATGCGAGTCAAGTCATTGCACACCAGACTTTGTCCTCATTCTAGGGAAGTACTGCATAAGTAACTTTCCATGTGTGATAGGATGTGTCTGGTGCAGCTCCAACCATCGTGCACCAGATGTTGTGCCTCATTCCAGGCAGGTGCGGATTTCATAACTCTTCCTGTGCCACTGTGGACTGTCTGGGGCGACTCAAGTCATCGTGCCCCAGACGTTGTGCCTCCTACCAGGGAGGTGGGGATTTGGTAACTATCTGTATATTGGAGTGCCTGGCTGGGCCAGGTGCCACTGTGAACAGCGTGTGTCCCAGAGTGACCCTCCACCCATGCTTGGCAGACCGGGGCCTGCGCCGAAAGGCACAGTGAGGAGACCCCTGTTCCTGATCAGAACATTATCTGTTTGCCCCCCCCCCACCTTTGACCCGGTGGTGCTGAATAACTGTAATTCTGGCCACAAGTGGCTTAGTATCCGGGGAAAGGAAGGGTGCTATAATCTCCAGCTCATTAGTGGGCAGAGTAATAGGGACTGGCTGGAGGTTGGAGAAAAGTTTGGACCCAAGGGGAGGTTTGTGAGCGCAGTGTCCATTAGCCTGCCGCATATCAGTGCACCACATTAGGGCTCTTAGAGCAAGAGTGAGTGAGTCTGTTGTATTACCATGTCTGGTATCCATGACACCACATTGCAATGCAAAGCGAGTGAGAGGTAGTGACTGCCTGTGATTGACTACAACGCATGGCTGTGTGGCATACACGTTGTTTCTTGGTCTGTGGGCCATCACGGTTAACAGTGGGTTTTACCTGTGCTGCCTAGGCTGCGGAACTATCTAAAGGTGCTGCTGTTCTCTGTATTTATACATTGCTGCTATCATTGTGAACCGGGATGCATCCTAGAATCATATGACATTGAACTGGGGACATCGCTAGGGTGGGTCTCATGCTAACAGCTTGTTGGCACTGCATGAGGGTGCTGCAGGGAAGGTATTAATTTTCTCATGTGTACTTACTGTTAATGTCATTTTAACAAGGTTGGGCATAGTAGAGCTAGCGATATTTCTAAATCTGATTTATAAACAGATTTACATGATGTTCAAGTTTTGTTAATTCATGTGTGTGTTTCATACAAACTTTATTTACATGCACATTGTGCGAAGTCTCTTTTGTGATGCTCAATGTATTTGTTTTGTGGTAGTGCTGTACCAATGCTTCACACATTGCCCCTGTGATAGGCCTGATTGCTCTGTGCCAAGCTACACAAGGGAAGTGCAGGTTATACAGTAAGTATAATCTCCCACCCCTGACGGGAGCGGTAAGTTCTGCCAGGCTAGGGCCCGCCTCAGCCAACTAGAACATGCCACCTCAAATACATGCCCATTCAGTAGGCTTCCAAAATCCGCACTCATGCAGTACCATTGGGTGTCTGAGATCGACTCGGTGGCTATGGGCAGGGGTGGAACCAGGCCTCCTATCTCCTGGCACAAATCACACTGCCTGACTGAGTTCCACCATCTCATCCAGGCCAGGCAACCACACCTTGCAACGCAACCTACTCTTCGTTCGCATCATCCCTTGTTGTGACCTATGGGCAATATAGACCATTTGCTGCATCAAAAATGATGGTATTACCAGAGAAGAAATCTATCCTCCGTGACTGAGAGATCACTCACACATTGTGTAGGGATTGAAATGTGTATCAGGCCTCCACCTTATTTCTGGCCAGGTTAGCAAGAATGTTGTCCCGCTTCCCAGAGGGAATGGCAGCAATGGCAGACAGAAGACAGTTGTCAGTTCCCGTCGCTTCAATGATTTTTGACTAAGAAGACAGAAAGAGGATGAGAGCGCTCCACTATCATTTTTCCATACTCCTCTGTATCCACTGCCTTCGGGCTTTCTGAGGAGTGACGGACCTATCTTGTCTCAACAAATTGTCTGCTGGATTGTGGTACCCAGGCTTGTACTCAACAAATAAATGATATTGCTGCAACTGGAGGATCCACTTCTCAATGCTTGGTGGAGGTTTTGTTGCCAACCATCTAAATGGATGTCCATACAGGTATACATAAAAGTGATGGCACCCCAATGTATGGCGATGGCCTCTTTTTCAATTTGTGAATACTTTTACTCAGTCGGAGTGAACGCTCGGCTGGCGTAGAGCACAAGAGCCCATTCTTCACACTATTATTTCTGGGATAGAATGACTGAGGCCTGTGGGGATGGCATCCACAGAATGTTTAATATCTTTAGCCGGGTAAAAGTATGACAATGTAGTGTCCTCTGACAGGGCCTGTTTCATAGCCATAAATGATTGTAACTGCTCCATGCCCCAGTGTCAAGGGGGGGAGACTTTGGTGAGTTCCCTGAGTGGTTCTGTGAGTTGTGAGAGGTTCTGCATGAAACAACCACAGTATGTCACCATCCCCAGAAAACTTTGGATTCCAATGACTGTTGTCAGGGCTGGTGCTGCTTGAATATCCTGGGCCTTGGAAAGATCGGGGGTGACACCACGTGCTGAGAAATGATAGCCAAAGAAACAGATATCATCTTTAAGGAACTCATACTTCGTACTGTGGAAGGTGAGCCCACTCTCCTGAAGACGTTTGAACACTACCCTCAGCCTTTGAAGATGTTCATCCATGGTGGGAGCGTGTCCCAGAATGTCGTCACTGACATTTAACACCTCTTGGATCCCAGCGAGCACTCCTCAAATTATATCCTGAAACACTTTGGCTATGCAGGGAATGCCAAAGGTGAGGCGTCTGTAGTGCTGCAACCCAGTGTGGGTCGAGAATATCGTTATGTAATGTGATTCAAGTGCCAGGAGGATTTGATGGTACACTAACCTCTAATCCATCTTTGAAAACCATCTGGATCCCAACAGGTCACCCACAATATATGGTTGACTATTGAGGTTAGGTGCGTCTTTCTTTTCGTGACCACGCTGAGGAGGTGCATTTGACCCAGCTGTTTCTGTTTTCACCGGACCACAATTGGAGAGACCCACAGCGTCAGTCCGTCCACCTCCTCATTGATGTCTTCAGCTTCTAGCTTTCGGAGCTTTGCCTCAACTTTAAGACAAAGGTGGAAATCTATCCTTCTTTGGTGCAGGGCAACTTAGTGCATGGATTGATCAATATGCAGGCATATTAAAGGGTCCTTTAGGCAGCCAATCCCCTTGACAGCTGAGGAGCATATCGGAACCCTTTCTGGTGATGCAGATTTTGGCTTTGGTGGATTGGCCTTGATGTTCAGTGAAGAGTCCAGTGAGCAGAAGAACAGTGGTGGTGCCAAATGCATATACTTAAGTGGGTCTGAGAGCTGGTGGCCTGGGCATAGCTTATGCTAAAAGCCAAGGCAAGTTATCAATGGAGATCCCTGTGTCTACAAGCGCTGTGATGTGCTGGCCCTCTACCGAGACATGGCAATGTAGCCCATGAAAGTGTTGCCCCTATGCTGGTTTTACAATGTGTATTACATGCTCTGTGCCTTCTGCAGCATTATCATCCATGTCATCATCCTCATCGTCAGTCCTCATCAACTCTGTCTCCACACAATTAGCCACTTTTTTCTTAGTTTTTTCCCATAGGAGTAGACGTCACACCTTGGCATAATGGCTCATCTTTTGCATTATAAACATTTCCTCCATTTGGCAGGACATTCCCCAACTTGTGGGGTGGCACCCCCACACTATCAACATGGCCGGCTAATGGTGTCCGCCTTTACGTCACTGGTCACTAGATTGACCGGCTCTCTTTTGACGGTGTGTTGGAGCGCTGACTCCATATGAGCTGCACAAGCTTTTGAAAGTTCCTTTCACCTGCCCAAAGCATGGATGTCTGCCATGCTCATGCCTGGGACCAGTAGAATTTGCTTCCTCAGTTTGACCAAGAAGATCTCATCAAGTTCATTGGTTAAGGTGCAGGTGCTTGCCAGTTCTCAAAGTCTCACATAGGACTCATCCACAGATTTCTCAGGTGACTGCCAGGCCTGTTAGAGGAGGAAACATTTATTGGGGGTCATTATGTTTTTGGCGGGATGCCCCTCCACCAACCGTGCCAGCAGTCAATGAAAGACCGCCAGTGTTGGAAGCCGGCACCGCGCCAAATAATGACGCATAGAGCCTCACTGCCATTGATGTTCCACCCTCACGCCACGTCACTCCATACACCGCCATGCCTATAATGAAGCAGTTATAGGCGTGGCGGTATATGAAGAGGTGGCGATGGTGGCGGAGCAGCATCCAGGGAGCCCGTTCCCTCCCAGAGCAGTGCGACAGAAGAGGTAAGTGCTGTCTCAGAGGGAAGTGGGGAGTGGGGGGGGA
Source organism: Pleurodeles waltl (assembly GCF_031143425.1). Classification (NCBI taxonomy): domain Eukaryota; kingdom Metazoa; phylum Chordata; class Amphibia; order Caudata; family Salamandridae; genus Pleurodeles; species Pleurodeles waltl. Next base: position 941,627,340 of record NC_090443.1, read on the forward strand.
GTGTGTGAGTGCATGAGGGTGTGTGTGAGTGTATGTGGGGGGATGTGTGTCTGAGTGCATGTATGCATGTGTGCATGTAAGTCAATGGGTGCATGTGGATGTGGGGGGTTGGGGTTTGGGGGGACGTGTATGTAGGTGTGGGGGTTGGCGGATGGTGAGGGTCGGGGTAGGGGGACCTACATGGGTTTTGGGGGGTGGAGAGTTGAGGGGTCGGTTTCTGGGGTTCGGAGTGGGGGTGGGGGCTGTTCTAGGGGCTTGGGGGGGTGGGTAGGGATAATGGAAAGGGGGGAGGGCCTGGCATGTCACATACAGGTGACAGGAATGATTATTCCTGTCACCTGTATGCTTTCTGCCAGGGATTACCTGGCGGGGTAACTAGCCAGGGAATCCCTGGTGGAAATGGGATCATAATCCCACCTCCTGTCCGGCCTCCACCGCTGGGTCGAATGTGCCCACAGTCGGCCCGGCGGTCGAATCTGGCCTGGCGGTGGGTGGTAGTGAACTGGCTGCTTTGCAGCCAGTTCACTACTGTGTTCAGAATATGGCGGTCTGGACCGCCATGTTCATAATGACCACCATGATCTGGGTTGGCCAGAGGAGTGAAATGTGCCCTCAATGCCACCTTGATTGTAGCATAAGTGAAAGGCAGAAAAGCCTCATCTACCAACTTCAAAAGTTTATGTATGGAGCCCCACCTAGATGTAGGAGCATGGGGCAGCATCTGTCGACCTCAAGTCCCACAACTGCAAAATACATTTCCAAATGGTTCATCCAAGTGGCACATTTGGCAGCTTGCTCAGAAGGGGCACCTGAGTTGATGAATGGTTCAAAAGCTGGGACAGATGACATGGTGTCTCTGCCATCCATACTGCGCCGGCACAGGCTACGCCTGTGTTGCTTTTGTGGTCAGGAGCGCCTCTACTAACATGGTGAGATGCCGCGTCACCACCCCAACTTGCCTCTTCGTGGAGCACACGCCAGCACCGTAGGTCCGACTGCAGGCAGACAACGTGTAACCAGCCAAAACCACAAACACCCTGTCCCAAGTATGATAGACGTCGCTGGTAGGAGTCAAAGGGCTGCTCCTTCCACAATAGAACACATTTGGCTGGCTTTGGCCTGGATGCCCGCACTGTGGGGCTCATCACTGCTCCTGGGCATCAAAATGGCAGTTTGGCCAGATCAGGCATGAAGGAACAGCGCCCTTACCTAGCGCGCTACCACACTGACTGTAAACGACCTGAAAATGCCCACCTTTCCTCAGATCACCACTAGAGAGGAAACAGCAAATGTGCTTCATGTTCTGCCAATTGCAGAAGCCCACAAAATGCACACCACTCTGCTTACACCACTGCTATGGGATACTTCAGGGAGGCAACGGTAAATGTGGCACCCCCAAGTGGTGCTGCTGCCACCGTGAGAACTTGTCAAGGCCGAAACACCAAACAGATAAACCACCGGACCAACAAGAGATGAGGAGAAGGCTTGGGCTGTGGTTCGAGGAGGGTGTCCCAAACAAGAGGGGTGAGGAGGAGTGGAGCGAAGAGGCTTCCTCATTGCCAGCTGTTATATCGCAGAGGCATCCTCATTGCCAGCTGTTATATTGCAGTGCTGCCTGGTGTGCAATTTGCTGGTCAGAAAAAAAGATACGCACACACCATTGATACCTTTGGGTGCAACACTTCCGTAAAGCAGCTCCACCCTGTTTATTTGACTACAGAGGTCATGTGACCCCAGGGCAAACCATAATGACACAATGTGATGGGTTCACAGAAAAATACCCCTTCAGCCCCCACAACATTACAACACCCTCTGATTTGGTGACAGTCCCACATCAGAGCACACAGAAACTCTTTTTTAGCAACATTAGGATAATGAAATACTAGGGGAAAACATAACATTCTATCCTATACCATGCAGTTTGCAATTGCATCTTTGATGACAATTCATAGGTCACTGTCATTGGGACTGTAACTTATGAACTTCAAGTAATAAAAGGATCACTGTGGCAAAACAGTAACCCATTGAGCTATCCACATAAAATACAATTCTGTGATCGGCATGGTATACGTTCTTTGCAGCAGGCATAGTAAGCCTCTGCACTACTTTAGGAAGAGTAAATATTACCAATAGACAAAACTCACTTCGCTCTCGAACAAGAGCATTGATAACCAGAATTATTTTGATAGTTATATTGTTGCCTGACAAATGCTCGACCCACAAGGAAGCCTGCAGCAGGTCATTTTAAACCCATAAGTTGTTTCTAAACACAGCACCCCCCGAGCGAATGCATTTTTGCTTGGTGCAGGTAATGTTCACGGTAATATCGAAGAAATCAGTAGTAAACAACAGTAGCAGGACGCAGAAAGGGCAGACAGGGTGGTGCGTGGGGGGCAAAAATTACATTAAATAAATAAATAAAACTTACCTTTTCACCTCCATCCCACGCCGCGCTCCTCTACCCTGCTAGCTGGCTGCACGCAGGCACAGGCTCCCAGCCTGCCCTGCGGCCAATCCTGACGCTGCCCAAAGCAGCATCAGGATTGGCTGGGAGTGCCCTGACTGGGTGCTCCTAGGCAGACTGGGAGCCTGTGCAGTCTCTCCCCAGCCCTGCAACACAGGTGCCTGGCTGGAGACAGTCTACAGCGCATGTGTGTTTATCCGGCCCGAGACGGCCGGCCATACACACCTGTGCTCTGAGGGGGAGTGCTGAGCACTCCCCCTCAGTGCACGTCACCTCCATAGCCCCGCCCCTTTTAAAGAAAATGATAATAAACATGGTTTATTATCGTTTTCTTTAAAAGGTTTGGCAGCTGCTGGCGGGGGGCGACACTTCTCTACCCATACGGAGGAGCCGCCACTGGTAAACATCAGCCCACCAGACCACAAAACAGGTCTGCAAACAGCCAAAAATCCTTTCCACACACTCACCTAACAGACCGCCCATCGGTCACTGCCCGATTGCCCTGTAGGCCAGTCCGACCGATAAGTTACTTCTTAAAGAGAATTTAATTTATTGGCAAATCAATAGAAAGTACAAGGATCATTCAGCCTTTCACCATCCATCTCACACCTGGCAGAGCAAGTATTAAAGCAAAATAAGTGGTTATATTTATATGACACTAAAACAAATTAATTATGGGGTAAATATGCATGGACGGCACAATTTTCAAATACATTGATTAAAAACAATGCTCCACAGTTGTGAAATGCATTCATAAACTATGCAAATACTTTTATAGTGAGCCTGAAAAGTCTGATTCTCCCATAGATATTGATGGATTCACTCTCAAGAAATACCGGTAAAGAATGGTGGAGCATTTGTCTGAATATGCTCTTTGACCCAGCCTCTTATCTCGTTTTCCATCACTTGCAATAGTTATCTCCTTTCTTTTCTGTTCCTGACACTCACAAGTAAACATTTACAGCGATAGATAATGACTGAGGGTATTCGTGGTGGAGGCAGGGTGGGGAACTGAGAAGTTACTCAGATCTTTTACTTTCCATCTTTAGAAAGTGGGATCTAGCTAATGGTTATACTGTTTTGTAGGATTCGCTTTAGAGCTCCATATAGATTCAGACAGCAGACATATCTGTAAAGTTTTGCCAATCTTACATACCTTAAATAACAACTGCTGATAATGTGATATAAAACATTTCTCAATATAGGAGTAGAAAGCCTTTAGATGAATTATAAAACAACAACTGTAGCTGTAAGTGCCGTTGGCCCCAGCGAAATGGCATCAAAAATAGGTTTTAACAGCACATCATGAAATATCCCTAAAATGTATATTCAAAACAGAATATGGAAATGTTGTATTTTTGTTCCTAAACACCAGCCAACACCGGCCTGTCATTTCTAAAACACAAATGACCTTCTTAAATGCTATCTTTTCATTTCAGTTAAATAAAACCAGCTCCAGTACATAAAACATTGCACACTGTAATATATCTCTATGTCACCAATATAGCAGTTTTTCCACAATATCCCATGTGTACTATGGCGCCTCCTGGCAATAATTTGACTGGCATGAATTTCAAGGTGAGTTGAGATGTTCCCACAAGAGGTTAATACATTAAACCCCATTGTTCCCCACCTGGAGGTGCAATAGGCAGAGCCATATGACAGCAAAAGTCCCCATCTGCAGCAGTGAAAGCCCTGCTCAAGAAATATTAATTAAGCCCAGAGAACAAACAGTTTCAACCCATTTTCCTCCTGTCATACCTAGGAAAGCTTTTGGAAAAATTGGCCTTTATCCAGCTGCAGATGTTTGCAGAGGAAAATAGCTGATGGGCTCTGTTCAAGCAGGTATGTGTCCCGGCTGTAGTATTGAGTTGGCAGTACTCCGTGTACTATACATACCACCACAGCTAGCAGATGATACTAGTACCAGAGCTATCCTTTAGATAGACATGCCAATGGTCTTCAACACCATTGACCACAACATTCTGGCCTAGGCAATGGCCTATTACTCCCCCTCCTCCTCTGGCCATAATAGTCTTTCTGCCCCCCCTGTGGAGCATAAAGGAGACTTTTATCTCGCATTTGACCCCGGGGGCAGAAAGCCCACCATACACCACATATTTGTTGTAGAAATTCTAAAGGGGGCAGTAGTGGTCCTCCCAGATGTCGGGCCAAACCCGCACCTCTGAAATTACCAAAACAGTCTTTCTGCCACAAAGAGGCTGAGAGGGGATTTGCCCCAATTAGCCCCACAGGGGTCATAGTCGAAAGCCTTCTGGATAGCAGGTTTAATTTTTATAAAATTATGGGATTGGGTCTTGCCTATCCTGACATCAAGCCCCAAACCAATAGCCCCAACTGTCTTTCCAGTCCCTTGAGGACTAAAGCATCCTCATCCCTATAGCAAGAGAAAAGTAATTTGGCTAATGGTTTGCAAGGGCTTCTGGGTAAGATAACCTAAAGAGAGCCACACAAGTCACAACACTCTGGACTCTCCTGTGTGTCCAGTTTTCAGAAATATGTGGGTTTTTTAGATTTCCCTGGGCCTCGCCTTAGCTAGGGCTCAAAATCCACAGCCACCTAGTGGAAACATTTGATCTACTCATGGTTTGTTTTGGACCCTTTCCTGTTTTGAGAGCTATGTCCACCCACACAAGTGAGGTACCATTTTTATTCAGAGACATGAAGATATGCTGGGTGATAGGAAATCTGTGGAACTCCACAGGTCCCAGAACATTCCCTCACAGGAAATGTGTGTTTTTTTTACCTAAGTTTGAGGTTTGAAAAGGCTTCTGGGTAAGAAAACCTCGCAAGAACCACATGTCACACCTACCTGGACACCCCCAGGTGTCTAGTTTTCTAAAATGTCAGAGAATGGTAGATTTCCTTGGGTATGGGCTGAACACCCAGAACTACACACATTGTAAAGAAAAGTGTGGGCTCTGAATAGTAGAAAAAGGAAAGATAACCCAAACACAAAAGAAAAGGTTCCCCTCAAATCAAAATCATACAACCATTAAATAAAACAAGCACAGGGAAAACCAAGTGATCTTGCATTGCCTTGTCAATTTGTTAATGCTTGTTTTGGTTTATCATGGTATTTGTAAAACTTTATTGCTGGGGCGCTACCAGGCTCTCACCAATATAAAACAATAGGTCTGTGCAATTTGAGGAGCACGTGTCCTTTGTTCTTATGGACATATTGGATAGAAAGCACATTGCTTTGTAATGCAAAGAAGATTACAGGACCCACCAAAACTTTGCTGTAGAATGCGATGAGCGACTAAGACACAAAATTTGAATAAGCCTGCTTCTCAGAAAGAACAGAATGAGATGGGAGAAGGATAACTGATAATAAAACCCCTGGGCCCCGATGTACTAATCCCTTGTGTTGCCATTGCGTCATGCAAAGAAATGCAGGACCTTAAGTGGCTAAGCTACACAAATAAACCTTGCATGGCTCTACATGGCTTAGTAAATCGAGAGTAACTCAAAGCAGCACAAGCCGCTGCCTTGAATTACTCTGTATAGGTGTTCCAGGGGCGGAGTGTGGGCGTTCTGATGCATCAATCCATGGATTTTGGCACATTCCCCAGTTTACTAAGGGTAGTAAACGTGGAAATGTGTCAAAATGCTACGCCATTCCAACAGAGTACAAAATATGTTTATTTCTCCTCATCATTTCTGCTTTCGAAGTGTGCTGCGTTCTTCAGCACACAAAGAGAGAGGAAAATGTCTCTTAGGATTATTTTTATGCATGAAGGTGTTCCTCCCTGCAAAAAAACAATCCTGTCTGTACCATAGGAAACCTTGCAGCATGAAGCAAGGTTGTCTGCGTTCGCGCTAGGCAGCACTCAGTGCGACAGCGCAGAGAGAGCCATATCTTAGTAAGGAATATGTGACAGAACAACTAGGTCCTAAACAACTATAGCCTAAACCACTACTGCTAAACAACTGAAAAGTCTCTACAACTAAGTACTGAACAACTACTGTCTGAACAACTACTGTGTCTGAATAACAATTGCCTGAACAACTAATATATATATATATATTCTAAACAACTAATAAACCATAAAAACCAAAAGGAAAACCTTACCTTAAAATTAGTTGTTCAGGCAATTGTTATTCAGACACAGTAGTTGTTCAGACAGTAGTTGTTCAGTACTTAGTTGTAGAGACTGTTTAGTTGTTTAGCAGTAGTGGTTCAGGCAAGTAGTGGTTTAGACCTAGTTGTTCAGGATGTTTCCCCTTAGTAAGCAATTTCATCGACATTCCAGCTCTCTCTATTTGACGCAGCGCAGCAATTAGACTTGCTGCCCTGCATTGTATCATATGTTTGTAAATCTGGCCCGATGTAATTCTCTGCAAGATGTTCAATGAATCATGGATACTACGTAACAAATTTAGAGACCTATTTACAAGTGATGCATTGCTGCGTTGTGTCAGCAATGCATCAAAATATCTTGTGCTTTGGTATGAAAGAATCCTATGCCATGGATGCATCATATTTACAAATCAGCGCACTATGGCATAAGGATCCTAGCTGTGTTAAAAAGAATGACGCATCTGTGTGCACCATACTGTAAGGAAATCTGATGCTTCTGCTGCAAAAGTGACACCGGGCTGACTTGAGGCACATAAAGTGATTCTAATCGGCTCTGCGTCCCTTTCATGTGCGGAATGCATCAAAAAAAGTTTTAAAAATGACGCTTTACAGAAGGCAGCCATGGAACAGGGAGCAGCCAGCAGAAGCAAGGACAACAACCCCAGCACCAGCCAGGATGTCCAGACAGACTCCCAGAGGAAGAGGAAGAGGAAGAGGAAGTGCAACTTCAGTGAGGAGGAGAATGTATCTTGGTCCCTGAGGTGGCAGCGCACCAACATCAGCTGTTTGTCACCTCTAAAGTGCTGCTGGGGAGGAAGGAGGCCATTTGGCATTCCATAGTGGAGAAGGTCAATAGTGTGGGAAAGTGAAGAGGAACATCACCAACTGCAAGAAGCACTGGCATGATAATAAGCGTTGGATGAAGGAGAAACTGGTCAACATTCGAAGACAACAATGCAGACAAGAGGATGAAGCCCAGAGCCCCAGGAGGAGCTGGATGCCTTGGAGGTGCAGGAAACAGCTATCATCCCAGACCAGCTGGTGGCTTGAGTACCATGACACGAAAGTGCAGCACATGAGGAACAACCACAGACACAGAGTAAATATTATCAAGGGGCAATGTGGGCAAAAAGGTCATGTTGTGCAGTGCAGCTAGCTTTGTCCTGTCACTCCACTGTGCTGTGTGCAGGGCAAAAGGCAGGAATCAGAATCATGTCCTGTTAAATGGCTCGGAAATGTCAGTCACACTGCCCAGTTACATGTTGCACAGCTCAGTCCTGCTCCGTCACATTTCTCCATTACATGTGTGAAGTGCAGCACCAGTTCAGGTCCACCTTTGTATACTGGCACGTGTAGTGGAATGCACAACATGAGTTAGCAGAACAACAAGTCTCACAATACAAAGTAAGCAAGCATTTGCAATGCAATAGCTCTCACATTTGTGAGAGTTAGAGCTATTTGTGTTATAAGTAACAATGTCTTTTATCTATGTGTTTTGGTTTGGACTGTAGTGAATGTATGCGGTGTGGAGTGCAATTATATGGGTTGTATTGGAATGGTTAGTTCTGGAATTGTGTGGGGTGTTTCAACCTTTGCTGCTGCTTTTAAAGCTCAACTATTGTATAGCATTTGGAAAGTTAATAACTTCTTATTGTGAAAGTTCTATGAAGAAGGGGTGCAGGGCAAACGGTCATCACACATGCTTTCCATACTGGAAGTTTAAAGCCAATGTCTGTAGCAAAACTGAAAAGTCCAGAATGCAACCCACTATTAACATTAACACCAAGTTGGCAGAAGGTGTCCCACCTGACAGCTGGGAAGTACGAAGATCGGAGTTTGCGGCGCAAACTGCAAAGCCTTTTGTTGTTGATATTAAGGTATTTTCAAATCATTTTGCTCGGGAAGACGAAATATATATATCCAAAACAGTGCATGTTAGCAAATTGTTTGAATAGTTATTTTATGTGTGCCACACTTTCTGTTCAGGTTGTCTTCACCACTGAAATAGATATATTAACCTGCCAAGCATTTTTTTTTTTTAATCAGGATTAAGGCGTAGGAAACAAAGACAACTTAAAAATAAAGCCCTGCTACATCGTTGCGCACATAAAATAACTACTAAAACTATGCCCCCACCTGCTCTGTTTCCAATCTAAAATAAGGCTTCCGAATCAAGTTATATATACCTAAAATAAAGAACACTATAAAACATATTACCAAATGTTCGGATCTCCCTACATTATGTAAAAGGAAGGCACACTGCTCTTTAAATAGCATTAAAGAACTCTGTAATATAAAAATACGGAAATTGAAAAGAATGTTGCATTTAATTTCCAGAAAAGGTCAATTGTATTCATAATTTGAAACAAAATAAATACATTTATTCTATACACCGACGCGAGCTTGAAAAAAAACATAAACAACACCAGTTTGTGGAAAGTTGCTTTTAATTATCAGAAAGGGTAACATTGCCTGAAGGCTGCATTTACACTATAAGCTAATTGTAATGTATTCACACTTTTTATAAAAAAAGGGGAGGGAGCGCCAAAGAGTCTGGGATAGTGTGATACATTTGAATACTTTGTCGACGTGTTATGAAAGGAGGCAGCGACAGAATAATCAAATGCAAAATAGGGTTGTAGTAGAGATCGGTATTTGTATTGCTGGCATATGTGGAATACACATTGGATGAGTTGCAAAGAACAACAGGATCTCCAGCTTCCCACAAAGACTATAACTCACTGCTGAAGTTGACAAGACATGTAGAGAGAACAGTGCACATAAGACAGTCAAAGGAAAAATCTAAACTGATGTATGAAGAATAGGAACACATCACATACATCACATACATACAAACATAAGTTCCCAAATCGCAATACAAACATTTTAGGCTAGGGATAGTTGTAAACTAATGTAAGTAGTGAAAGGCCTAATACATGACATGCTAAAAAAGAAAAGACAGACTGTGGGTTCAATAGAAAAGGCAGGTCATATTTAGGACAAACAAACACTTATTACTTAGGAAACTTATACACATGCTGCATTGTTAAGTTAGCTGTGCTGAAACAAACAAGAGGCCCAAGCCACATTAGAATGAGAGTTTTTCTTTAAAGCTGCACCAACTGTCGCTTTCAAAATCTTCACTTAGCACGAACAAGGTGGAACAAAAGGGTGTATTCTGCCTTAGCACAAGGGTCCTAAAAAACACAAGTCATTCATATCTTGGTGAGGGGAACTGTGTAAGGGTCAGATAAGCATGTGCACAAGGCAGGGCTACCATGAGCATGATGTAACATATAATCACTTGTGCAGAAAAGATAGAGATGCAGAATGACGTCAATGTTACTTTCCCACCCATGAGGTGACCAATAATCGTGCATGTGCTCTTGTCAAGAGGTACCTCTCCCCTATTATCTTATCTGTACTGCTTGTTCTTGCTTACGTCAATGCTGAACTTGTCAGCATAGTTTTTGTGGTTTTTACAGTATAAATACCACTGCTTGTGATCTAAAACTTTGAACTTCAGTCATGGCCTCTATGTTGAGACTACCTGTTGTTCCCAGCTGAAAATCGATTAAACCTATATTGCTGTGTCAAATTCATATGTCTTTTTTTATAAACAGATTTCCCTCTAACAAAACATAAACTAAAGTCAAAGATTTACAATAGTCCGAAAAGTGATGAAAAGTGCAAATGGGTGGGCAAAAACATTTAAAAACCGGTATTACTGTGCTTAGTTTTTTTTTCTAAAATGAATTGCTATCCAGTGCATTGGTGGTGTTCACTTTTAAGCAGCCAAGGTGTATAACCTGTGGTCTAAGGCCGCAGGCAAACACGCAGTACAAATATAGAGCACATACAGGCAGTCACACACAAAAACTAGGCCCCTTACAAACACTGCATATACTGGGCAAAAGCAGACAAACTAATCCAGGCACAGAGAAACAAAACATCAGTGCACATAAAATGGCAGCGGAAACACACAGCAGGTAAAGAGCAAAGACAAACAGTGTATGCAGAGTGATCGAGAGAGGTGCCAGCACTTTCTGCTTGCAGAGCGGTGCATGTAGAGGGACAGAGAGTGAAAGAGGGGGCAGGTGCAATGTGCGTGCGTGGAGACACGGGGCGAGGAAAAAGGGGTGCCAGCGAACAGTGTGTCTGACAAGAGGGGCATGGGGAAGGGGAGCCTGGAAAGGGCACTCACTATGCACTGGTGCAGTGGACTGTGGGAGGCGCTAGAGAGCTGCTAGGTCCTGGGCATGGGAGGAGGGGCGGGGGGATAGAGGGGAAGGGGGGCGAGAGAGGTGCAATGCGAGGCACTTTGTTTGCACAAAGAGGGCAGCCATAGAGTGTGTGCATGGAGGGAGTGGTGTTGCCCATCACCTGAATGAGGTGGCAGGCAAGTCTGTGTGGAGACCTTGGATGGGTTCAGTTCTGAGACGATCCAAGGTTATTACATTCTGTTGCCCAGACTGTTTGCAATCTTGTGAGAGCGCAGCGGTCCGTGCCTGCCAAGGCACTCTCCGGGCAGCACAAACACTTCTGGGGGAGGGCAAGGGAAGGAGGAGGAGGAGAGCCAGAGAGATCTCGTGTTTCAGGGCTGGCGTCCCCTGGGAGCCAACAGTCTAGTGTAGGTTCAGTCAAGCGCTGGCAGCTCCTGCCGGAGGCAGCAGGAAACCTGAATATGCAATTTAAAAGTTAGCAGCCGAACTGGCAGCAGCACCAACATAACAACAGTTTACGGGGACTGGGAGGACATGAATGTAGGGTGGGAGAGAGGCTGGGGAGGGGGTTGAACAAATGCAGCAGGAGGTGTGGTAAGGATGGGCGTGGGTTAGGAACGCGACCCACAAGCTGTACAATAGATATTTTGAAAAGTAGAAAGCTGGGGCCGTGCTAAAACATGAAGTGCGGCACCCATGTAGCTAAAAGTTAGCTGCACGCCTGCCACAGTGAAACCTGAAGCACAGCAGCTGTGAAGAGGATGCAGCGCTTATAAGCTGCAATAAAATAAGAGTGCCGAAGTTGAACACAGGCCCACAGAGTAACACCAATATAACAAATAAATGCCTCATGCAGGTTCTTTCCTGCCTGTCTGCAACCCTCTAAATAAATAATCACCTCACACACGTGGATTACGAGGCTTCTGACAGAACCAGAAAGTGGCAACTTGCTGACACGAGCAACATAGGTTGGTGAGTACCATCCCACTCGGCCAAAAGTGTAACCAATGAGACAAATGCTTACTGCATTTCAGGGGGAGAGGAAATGCCACCTCCCCCCACTCTGCCGAGGCCCTGATCAAAGAAAACAAGATTTACATCCCTATTTACCTCAGAGCTTGGAAAGGATGAGCACTCCTCTCCAGGGCTCCAGATGAAAGATGAAAGTAAAAGTAGTCCCTGAACACATCTTAAAATGGTGAGAAGTGTATTTATACAGTACTTAGTCTCTGCTCTGTGGGAGGAACAGAAGAGAACAAGCATTTGTAATGCAATAGGTCTCGCATTTGTGAGAGCTAGAGCTATTGGCATTGTAAATGGATAAGTGCACTTTTTTGCGACATAAATTGGTCAACCCTGCCTAATATTATGGTCCTTTCCTGCCACATAATACCACTGAGCAAGCAGCTCTACAAGATGATGCATGACAAAAGTAAATTTTTTATGAGAAACAGTGAAACAAGAATTGTAAAGGATAGGGTATCACAGCTCTGTACAATGAGGAACAAAATTTAAGTTCTTAACTATAGTTAAAGAAGTTTGCATTGACATTTTGTAAGCTGTGTGTGAATGGTATGTGCTGTCCTCTCCATAACTGTGATGCGAGGTAACTAAGAAACAATGTAAAGTAACTGGTAGTCATGCAAAACGCTCCAATACTGGCCATTGTGCTGTGTAAACTTGAAAGCCCCATGTGCATGAAGGAAAAACAAAACAAACAATGACAAGCAACTTGTAATTATGTAAATCGCTCCAATACTGCCCATTGCTCTGTGTAAAACTTGAAAGCGCCATTGGCGTCATGAGCACAAATGAGATTCAAAATATACGAGAAGTAACTGGCAGTCATGCAAAGCTGGCCGTTGCACTGTGTAAAACTTGAAAGCGCCATGGCAGCCATGAGTGCACACGAAAAACAAAAGACACAATGTAAAGTAACTCGTAGTTATGCAAATCGCTCAATAAAATGGGAATCGCTCAATACTGCTGATCGAGTCATGGCACTTTCAATGTTTATACAGCGGGAACTCAATCAGCAGTTTTGGAGCGATTTTCAAATTGTAAGCACCATGAGCGCAATTGAAAAAGGTAACAATAACAAGTAACTGGTAGTTATTTAAGTCGCTTCAAAACTGCTGATCAAGACAAGGTCAAGCTAAAAGTAAAAAAGTAGTCCACAAACTGTCCGTAAAACATGGGCTCTGCGTATGTTAACAGTTGTTGGCCGGTGCTCTCAAGGAGGGCTAAACAGAGGAAAAGGTATGATGTATGCATGCCTTTAACAAATAAATTAAGGAAAATTGGAAACGTGAGCCCACAAACAAATGAAAGTGTTAGGCTTGGGATGGAAGTGGTTAAACCCCACAGAATAGACAGGTTAGAAGCGCTGGCACGCTCAACCTAAAAAATATATGACAAGTAGTGCACAAGAACCTCAGCTTTGATGGGGTTAAATGCCACTGGGACACGTTCCTTCCAAAATCAATGGAACTGTATGTGTGATCTCCAGAAAGTAACTACAGGTGATAATGTTCTGTATTTTTTTTTGTTAAAAAATACAATCGTGGTGAAACAGCCTTCAATGTAACAACACGTGCGTTAGTTAACAGCTGTGACTCCAGTTAAGAAGGCAACCCTGCTTTGCAGCAGCAAGCTGTGCCTACTGCTCCTGTGTCCAGCTCTATGTATATTTAATTAAAGTTGCCTCACCTCTACAATGCGTGTTTTACCACTTGACAGTTTCTGTCATCAAGTGGATGTCCTTGAGATAAAGTCAGGCCTATTGACTCGGAAGCATACTATCTGACTTGGTGTTCAAGAATTCCGAAGAAAGAGATGCCAATAATGCAATACACTGTTGTGTAGCGCGGCTTTAACTGGCGGTGTCAGCTGGGTGGAAGCTATTGAATGCTTCTTAATAAATTAACTTAGCTTCATCTTTGGTAGTTAAAGCTGGAATACTGACAAATTAGTTGCTCTTTGCACATAACAGGCAGGAGACAGGCTCGGATTCCCATTTTACAGCATGCTGACAGCAGATAAGCTCCTCACCCACGTGCACAAGGCACTCCACAACGCCGGACCCGCCTACCTGAACAACAGACTCAACTTCTACGTCCCCTCCCGCCAACTCTGCTCTGCCAACCTCTCCCTCGCCATCGTTCCCCGCTTCCAACGCAAGACTTCCGGCGGCAGATCCTTCTCCTACCTCGCCGCCAAAACCTGGAACTCCATCCCGACCACCCTGCGCCAGACCCAGGACCTTCTCACCTTCAGGAGACTCCTCAAGACCTGGCTCTTCGACCAATAGCAGCCCCCCCCTCCCCTCAGCGCCTTGAAACCCTAACGGGTATGTAGCGCGCTTTATAAGTATTGTGATTGATTGATTGATTGATATGTCTCATACTAAGTCAATAGGAAGCTGTCCATGGAATAAACGTAAATGCCTCCCTCATAACAATATGCTTTACATTTAATTACAAAATATTCATTCAAATTGATGATTACCACATTTTTGCTAATGAAGCCTTTTCTGTAGTCTCTGGGCTATCACGTCAAGAAGTGTAAATTACTTTCCAATTTAAAGACTCTTTAAAATCCGATAACAACTCTCTATGCCCCTTCCAATATTTTCTGTATATATCTGGTAAAGTGCATTTCAGTGCCTAATTTGCTATAGTGAGCTTCTTCTATTGAGGCTAAATTGTAAAGCGATTTGTAATGTGTAACTATAAAGTACAACACTTGGGGATGGACACACAGTGTAACTTCATAAAGGAACCAGTACGTAGCAGCATTCAATAGGCCAGCAGTTAAGAGACGTATTTACATATTCGGAAGCCTCAGGACACAAGCTGCGCTGTGTAAAATAATACGCACGACTTGTTAGATTCCTGTCAAGAGGGCCGGGCTTAGGCTGACTGTGGCGAATAGCTGCTGAAAGTGCAAACAGTAGTCCGATTCCGTCATGCCTATGTTTTTGGAGCAGACCCAAGATCGCATATTTTAAATATTAAAGCTCTTGCAAATGATTTTCTGGTTTGAACCCACAAGTTGTGTCGACCCCTGTAATATTGTGCTGGCGCCCAAGGACCACAACCGGGCTACGAGAGGTTATCGTTGTAAAGAAAAAAAAACGCAGCGTGATTGCGCTTTGTAAAATGGAGCGCGATCGTGCTGCGTGGAACATAAACAGATAAAGTAGTACGGACCTCAGGCTGAAAACGTTGAGCCTCGTAGGTTTTTAGTACGTTACCGGTGCTGCGTAGGTGGCTAAACGCTGGAAAAGGCATGAGGTATGCATGCCTTTCACAAATGAAAGCAAGCGGATTTTAATAGGCAAGTCCACCAATGTAAGTGACTGACGTGGCATGGGCGTGGTTTCAAGCCCAAAGAGAGATGACAGAATGGACGGAGCACTTTGTGCTTGCCCATAAAAAGGAGGGTCAAATTGGAAGAACTGACAACTAGTTAGCAAGGATTTTTAAAGGACACTGACATAGACAAATTAAATGTAATGGCAAGTAATGGGTGGAGTTGAACCCCACAAGGAATACAAACAGGTCACTAAGCAACAGCACAAGCACTGTCTAGGCTTGATCTAAAAAACATGTGGGCCCATTCTCAAGGTAAGTGGTGCAGGGTCACCTTGCTGCGCTGTCTTATGCCACATGGAAAGTGGAGATATGGGCCATACCCACTTTTTGTCCTCTCCCCCTGCGCTGGCGCACACTGGACTGCCTAGCGCCGACAAAAGCATCCTTGCATCATCTTCCAAGAATGCCTGTTTCACAAGCAGAATTGCCTCTGTGCAGGAAGGGACACCTTCCTACACAAAAACAATCCTGTCAGGCTGTGTTCTCTTTCTATGTGTGCTGCAGAATGCAGAATGCAGCACACATAGAAAGAGGAAAAAACAAGAAGAATAAAAAATATTTTTCTCCTCGTTACCCCTGCCCCGGGGGGGCGTATGATTTTGTCGTATCCCCAGGTTTACAGGTCCTTGTAAATCAGGAAACGCATCTAAACCCATGGGTTTCTCAAAGGAAAACCCACCGCAACGCCCATAGTATACATCTCTGATGCAGGGTAAGGCACTGCAGTGACTTGCGCTGCATTGCCTTACTTCAAATCTACAAGGTCATGAAAAGCCATGCAAAGTGGCTTTGTGGGGCCTTGAAGATATGGGTCTGCAGCCTGCTCCACCGGTGTGTCGCAAAATATCATGCACCTGTGACAGAAGCTGCATGAAAATATGACCAATGGACTGGAACAACACATTATGCATAGACACCTGAACTGTATACAACCTGACGGTGACAATGCAGGCCACTCTGCATCATTAGGCCACTGTGTCTTACATGGGCCAATGCATATACATTTTCACTGTATAGATACCAAATGCCATGTGCTTGTCAGAAAATTCCATCACTGTGTGGCATTACGTTGAGTCACTGGCACAAAATGAGAAGTGGCAAGGAGGCATGTATATGAACAAGTGAGCAGGCCTGAGTCAAAGGATGTGTCATACTATGCAGATACCCAACTCTGGCAATTAACAACTGTGGTGAGTGTCATTTCTAGCAACCATCCTAGTGTGACAGGGTCCATATCCTTAAATTTGGTACACATTACCCACTGTCCACTAAGATGAAGCCAAAAGTGTATCTAATCAAATCAAATGAGTAGACTGTAATAGGAAACACATGGTAAGTACACACCTTCACACATTCCTGCAGTGTAGCAAGGTTGTTTGCTGTGTAGAGTTCTGCAGGATATGTGTAAAAAATCAATCTTTGGCTACATAAATGCACAATGTGGATGCAAGACAGCACAAGTCAGAATTCCATAGTGTACAGTGTGAAAGCTAGATGGCAGGATTATACAAAATTCATGACTAGTCTCACATCACCTGCACAGGAGCGGTGGGCTGAGTAATGGCCACAGGGAATGAAGGAACCTTGGTATTAGGTACAATGTGAACAGCAGTGGTGTCAATATGTTAAAAGACAATCAGCATATGCATCAAACACTGCAAATCACCTTGGCAAATGTGGACCTGACCTCGTCTCATACGTCCAGGAATGGTAGGCCAATTGACCTGAGTAACTCTGTTGCAATATATGTCATGAGACAAAAAGTCTGCCTTGTCACATAGTGGGTGTATGAAGAATACAGAGATACTGCCATCCAAAAGGCAACTACAGTGCAACTTGGACTCTATAACTCCATGTAACATACATTTGTATGTATCAATGTTGTATTGAAAATCAAATATTAGCAAGTCCGATTGTCAATCAGACTACTCATGCCAACATCTAACATAGGACACCATTAACATTTCTCTGTCTCATTGCAGAGGATGTACCTACACCTCTTGAGCAGCTGCCTGTCTAAGGTGTTGATCTGGCAGAGGAAGACAGCCTGCCAACCTTTGAATAAGACACCCTCTGGCAAATCCTGGGGTCGTTTGACACACCATCTCCGGTTGTGGGAGGGGCTGACAGGGTTGCAGGGTCACCAGTTAATCCACCCGTCACCCAACAATCACCACCTGCCAGCCCACTCCCAACCCTGGACTCTGAGGACCCCCCAAGTAGAATTCCAATGTTGTGCAGCAGGAGATGGTACATGTGGTGCGGGTGGGGATGGAGGCACATGCGGGCACCTTAGAGGCAGTCTATAGGTGCCTCAGTCCCAATAAGGACATCTTAGCAGCTCTATAAGGCACCTACCCTCCGCTCTTTAGACTCGAGCAGTCCCTGGCTGACATCACTGGTGTCATGAAGCAGAGGCACAAACAACTGCCCTTCCAAAATGGCACCACTGAGGCTGTCAAACAGATGGGGGTAATTGGGAACATCCTGGAGTCCATGGAGCAGAAGTGGGGCAAATACATTGCCACAATGGGTGCCTAGAACCGCTGCATTGGTGCTGTGGTGGAACACCAGAAGGCCCTTATCAGTGTAGTGCTGCTTCACTTGATGGCACAGAGAAATGCTTCAACCCCTGATATGTGTGTTTGTGCCTCTGTGGTCTCTGCCACCCACAACACTCCCCTCATGTGAAGCACCACACACATCAGAGGATGAACCTCACCTCTTTCTAACGTAAAACTGCCCAGTAGCATTTCACTGTGCCAAATTGCGACTTCCTCCTTTGCCAAGTGCTGATGACCATTCCAGTGTACTTCCCAACTGGTACTGTCCTGAATTTGATATCCCATCTGTTGATCTCATCCATTTGTGGACTGTCAATGTGGCCTATCATCCCTATCAGCAATTTGTTAATTCTCTTTCTCACTGAAACACTCCTCTTCTCCACATGTTCAATGCAGTGTATCTGACCATGGACTCTGTCTGGAAAACCAATGGCTCAAAAAAACTGTTAGGGTTGTTGCTGTAATAACTCTGCTTGTGATCCTACACATTTTTGCAAATGTAAATAAATGCACTGAGTTCAACCTATGTGTTGTATGTCTATTGGAGTCTGGACTAAGTATAATATGGTGGATTATGTGAGCCAAAGACGCCAACTACTCTCCAAAGGGACATGTGTGTAATGGAGCCATGAACAAACATATACAGGCTGAGAGAACTATTTTTGGTGAACCCTATGTGTGTGTAGACTAGCAGGTACTTGGTCAAGGTCACAAGCATGAAGTGCAACAAGTAGCATACAGACAATGTTAACGGTGAATGAAATTACAGCACTGGTGAGGAGCACATCCATAGATACTAGCCAGCAAATAACACTGCTGTGATGAGCAAATGATGCAGGGGTGAGTGTGTAGGGGGCTGGCATCAGTGTGTGACCCCGAATATCCTTGATTAGTGACAATGGTTTGACATCACCATCCCTCCAATGCATGTGGTATGACTTACACACACAGAGCAACAGTACGTGAATACCTGTTTCGGACTGCCTATTCCGTCACATCAAGAGTGCCACTTACAGTGCTCAGCTGTGTTTGTAGGCCTCTTATGTGATTCCATGCCAAATTTGACAGGTTCCTCTCCATAGGTCTTTCACCTAGTCACACATGTCTACAAACACTGCTAGCAAAGCCTACTCCATGTACTTAACACAACCTAAGCAGAGATGATAACGTTTACACAGTAAATCACGAAGTAGACTTGTATTTATAAAAGATTGATATTTAACATAGTATAAAACTTATCCTACCTAAAACTTCCTAAAGTACAATAACCTACTTATTTAACCTAAACTACACCGAAACTAAACTATGCTACCTAAACTACACTACCTTATCTTACAAACTATTTAAACTACCTTATCTTCACATATCTGCTCTACAAATATAACATCACATGTAAAACATAAACACTCTTAATGCACATCTTCACACAAAACAACATAAGCTACACTAATACACAAGCTACCTAAACACATAAAGTTAAACAGATAAATATTTTGTATTTTGAGTTATGTATTTATTTTTCATTAAAATACATACCTTAAACATCAGTCCCCACCCACTAAATAACCTACACCCCATACCTAAGTAATTAATCACATAAATATTAAAATTCCTATATCTAACATAACCTATACCTACATTAACTATGCCTAAACTATGGTATAAAAACAGTCTAACTAAAACACAACTTAAAACATGGGAAGGTGTCAGAGTCACCAGATCCTCGGGGTCTGTGCACGTTCCCAACACGTCCACCCCTGAACAGCTCCAAGACTCTGATAGATAAATCACAGAGACTGAGAGAGTTCAAGAGGGGAAGAGGGGATTAGGAATGGAACAGCTGGGAAGGAGACCTGTAGTAAGAAAAAGGTTAGAACACACAATATGAAAAGTATATCTCCTGAAATCAATACTAGACTATGGGGGTTATTCTAACTTTGGAGGAGTGTTAATCCGTCCCAAAAGTGACGGTAAAGTGACGGATATACCACCAGCCGTATTAGTTCCATAGGATATAATGGACTCGTAATACGGCTGGTGGTAAATCCGTCATTTTTCCCTCACTTTTGGGACGGATTAACACCTCCTCCAAAGTTAGAATAACCCCCTATGATTCTAAACCTAGTCACTCTGAAAACATGAACAATCAAAGAGTTAAGTTTAAAATGACTAAGTGTCAAGATGGCTGGATACCTGTAGGGGAATCAAGATGAATTAAATGAAAACTTTCTTATTCAAGTACTTTCCTTTACATGAGAATCAGAAAAACATTCTGACTAAATTTTAAACCAGTCATATAAATCCTGTTTTGAGAATGTATACTAGGACCATACAATATTGCATCTAGAAACTATGGCCTTCTGTGTACTCTTAAAATGTTTCAACACAAATTGCTCATATTGCAGATATATATATATAGTAAATACCATAAAAGGATTGTGCACCATGAATAACACAATATGGATTCAGGAAACAAATCACATAACTTGTCAACTCGAATATTACATAATAAATATCTTAGAATAGTGGCAAACAATAAACAACATGAATTAAACTCGAGGAGAGAATCGTGCATCTTGCCGATTTGAGTGTCACCATGTAAAATATCAAGAAATGGTAGCATGCCATGAATATCAAAGTCAAATCATCATTAATCGAATCGCGCGTCTTACCGATTCATAAAACACGATGTAAATGTCAAGAACAGCTCACAATAAATAACAAGATCAAAGTACAATGAAACGAATCGCGCTTCTTTTGCCGATTCTTAAGCCACCATGTAATTGTCAAGAAATGGTAGCGTGCAATGAACAACAAAGTTAAATCCTCATGAAACGAGTTGTGCGTCTTGACAATTCGTAAAACATCATGTAAATGTCAAGAAATAGTAGCGCGCAATGGACAACAATGTTTAAACACCATAAAACGAATTGCGCGTCTTGCCGATTCTTAAGCCACCATGCCAATGTCAAGAAATGGTAGCACGCAATGAATAACAAAGTCAAACCTTTATGAAATAAATTGCGCGTCTTGCCTATTAGTAAACTACCATATAAAGGTCAAGAAATGGTAGAGCGCAAGTAATCTGTTACTCATTTAAGAATTAAAACAAGAATATGAAAATTCTCACTAACGGTGTCGGGACAGTCCAACCACCGTCTTACCGCCTGGAACAATGATCACCAATGAAGGATGAAGGGCAGAAGTCTGGAAGATCCAAATAGGCCGCCGGGACAGGAGCTCAGGAAAAAGCTGCTGCTCTGCACCGGGACCTCTGAATAGTGAGCACTGGGAGTTGGGCTGGCTCTCTTTTATAGAGTCTTGGCCCAGCCCAGAACCACACCCAGGCATGTTGCAGGGAAAAAGTCTCTGGAAGGCCCTGGAAAGGGGCCACACTCTAACACACTCTGAAAACCTGCAGCAATACATTGCAAAGGAACAGTATTTGTAAGCATATTAAAAATAAGTTTTCAGGATTGAACTCTGCAATGCAAAAGGTTAAACCACAACATATCAGCACAATGCATAAATTACGTTGTTTTGACAGTGCTGGGTTTTTGCATTTTTGTCGCCAGTAGAGCGCGTACTGCTCTGGTGTTGACAGTACTCCCCTCTCCCAGACGCGCTCTAGGGCCTGGTTTGCTTGGATTAAAACGATGAAAGCGTCTCACAAGTACTGGAGCATGAACATCGGAAGCGGAAACCGATGAGTTACTTTCAGGACCATAACCTTTCCATGAGATTAAGTACCATAGATTACGCCCTCTCAGTTTAGAATCCAACACTTTCTTGACTTCGTATTCTTCTTCCCCTTGTACTAGAACAGGAGCTAGATGAGGGTGGACCTTTTGGACTGCCTTTTTCAAGAGGGAAGTGTGGAACACTGGATGAATCCGTAAGGATCTGGGCAATTGTAGTTTATTGGTCACTGGATTGATTTGCTGAAGGACAGTATAAGGACCTATGAATTTGGGGTTAAACATGTGCTTCTTCTTGAAGTCTATATGTTTTGTGGAAAGCCACACTTTGTGACCTGATTGATATTGCGGTCCCTCACAATTTTTCTTGTCATAATTCCTTTTATATTTTTGTTTGGCTTTTTCTAAATGCTGTTGAATCAGTTTCTGGGTTTGATGTAAATGCTTAATGGTTTCTGACACAGCTGGATTAAGAGAACTTTCTTGAGGAATTGTGATGGGCAAGGTGTCAGGATGATAGCCAAATAAACCAAAAAAGGGTGTAACGCCAATAGAAGTGTGGAATGAGTTATTGTAAGCTAACTCAGCTAACCAGAGCACAGTTGTCCAAGAATGAAGTGCCTTTTCAGAGTAGGAACGTAGGTATTGTTTCAAAGTCTGATTTAGTTTCTGCATTTGACCATCTGTTTGAGGAAGATGACTAGTAGATAGCGTAGATGTCACTTGGAGTGTTTTACTCCATGTCTTCCAGAAATTGGAGGAAAATTGTGACCCCCGATCGGAGAGGATAACCTTTGGCAGTCCATGATAACGAAACACTCTATTCAGTAAAATTGTTGCCAATTCACTAGAAGTGGGCAATTTTTTACAGGCAATGAAATGTCCATATTTCGTGAGACTATCTACTACCACCAGAATTACTGAATGCTGTTGAACCACTGGCAGACCGGTAATAAAGGCTAAAGAAATGTGCTCCCATGGACGACTTGGGGTTGGAAGTGGATGTAACAACCCTTTTGGTTTTGAATGACTTGTTTTAATGCGAGCACAAACTTCACAGTTGTTTACCATTGCTTTTACATCTTTTGTTAGGGTAGGCCACCAAAAATAGCGTTGGATCAGTTCAAGAGTTTTAGGAGTACCTGGGTGACCTGCCGTAGGTATAACATGCAACCAATGAAACACTATCTTGCAAAGTTTTGTAGTGGGTACGAACAAACGAGCATCATGAAAGGGTAAACCTTGCTTGATTGACCTTTTGGGATCTGCTTGGGCACATGTTTGCCATTTTTCAACAGTGAACGAGTTGCGAATTTCTTCAAAGAAATCTTCAGTTTTTATGATACATAGAACCTTGTCAGGAGCAATGATAGCTCTGGAGGCTTGAAATGCAGGCAACATGGTAGACTCTTGACGGGACAAGGCGTCAGCCTTGCGATTATCTTTACCAGGCCGGAAGGTTACTACAAAATCAAATTCGGCAAAAAAAAAGCATCCAGCGTAATAGCCGAGGGGTCGAAAGATTGGGGGAACTCATGAATTGAAGATTACGATGTTCAGTATATACTGTAACAGTGTATTTGGCACCCAACAAATGATGTCTCCATTCTTTAAAGGTGTCACGAATCGCCAGAAGCTCTTTTTCAGCAATGACATAGTTCTGTTCGGCTTCGTTCAACTTCCGAGACATATAAGCTACAGGATGAAGTTGACCACTGTCTTTATTTCGCTGTGATAAGACGGCTCCTATTGCTACATCTGAAGCATCAGCTTCCACTATGAAAGGTTGATTTGCATCAGGATGAGTCAAGACTGGGGCAGTGGAGAAAGCTTCCTTCAAAGTCGAGAAGGCTTGATCAGCTTCTGGGGACCATACAAACTTTTCTTTCTTTCTTAGTAGCTTAGTGATTGGAGCCACTGTCTGGGAGAAATGATTTATGAACCTCTGGTAAAAATTTGCAAACCCCAGGAAACATTGTACATCATGAACAGTCTTTGGGGTGGGCCAATCAGATACAGCTTTTACTTTCTTTTCTGCCATCAGCATACCTTGAGGGGTAAGAATAACCCCTAAAAACTCAACTGTGGTAACATGAAACTCACACTTGGTTAGTTTGCAATATAAATGGTGTTTTCGAAGGGTTGCAAGAATTTTCTTGACATGTTGGACATGTTCGTTTTCATTGTCTGAGTAGATCAAAATGTCATCGATGTAGACTATGGCAAATATGTCGAGGTACTCTCTAAGAACGTCATTCAAGAAAAATTGAAATGCTGCTGGAGCATTACACAGACCAAAAGGCATGACGGTGTATTCAAAAAGGCCATATCTTGTCTTGAACGCTGTTTTCCATTCGTCACCCTCTCTTATTCTGACCAAATGATAAGCACCTCGAAGGTCAAGCTTTGTGTAGATTTTTACTCTCTTTACTTGTTCCAATAAGACCGGAATTAGGGGTAAAGGATATTTATTCTTGAAGGTGACTTTGTTCAAACCCCTATAGTGCATGCAAGTTCGAAGTTCTCCATTAGCTTTTGGAACAAAAAACAAAGGCTAAGCTGCAGGAGACTTAGAGGGGCGAATGAAGCCATTCTCCAAAAATTGATCTAGGTATTTTCGTAAATGTTGATTTTCATATTCTGACAGGGCATATACACGACAGTTGGGAAGTATCGCACCTGGGGCTAGATCAATTTGACAGTCATAAGATCTATGAGGAGGTAGAGTCTCTGCTCCTTTCTCATCAAATACATCTTTGTAAGATGAATACTGTTTGGGCAGCTGAATTTCTTTCTCCGCGGCAGTAGCTATGTAAGAGTTGCAAACTTTTGGTACTTGAATCTTTTGGAGACATTGTTCGTTACATAGCGCAGATGAGAACACGATTTTTCGTTCTGCCCAATTGATCTCCGGATTGTGATGAGTTAACCATGGCAAGCCGAGGATAATCCCATATTGGGGAGCATGGATCACATCAAGGATGATTTTCTCCTTATGTTTCTTTCTTTGATTCTTATCTTCACAAATTATCGACAAGGGGATAGTCTGAAGAGTTACCGGACCTCCAGTCAAAAGTTTTCCATCAACTGCCTGGATGATTTCTGGGGTCTTCTTTTCAATACATGGGATCCCCCATGCACGAACCAATTGGACATCAACAAAGTTCCCAGTAGCCCAGAATCGACTAGAGCTTTTTTGAAATAGATCTTTTTCTTGACCTGAACTCTTATTTCCAGTTTAAGATGTCTAGATTGAGAAGGGTCCACAGTGACACCCAAGTGCAACCCTTCTCTGCATCTTGGGTGTTTTAGTTTTCCAACTTGACTGGTGCATTGACTGCGACCTTCTGAACTGGACCTTGCTTATTCTTTGCTTTGATTGGACAATCTTTGGCAAAATGACTTTTTCGCCTACAATAAAGACATTATCCATTTTTCCTGCGTAGGTCCTTTTCATCTTTGGTCAAAGGTCTTCTGATGGTCCCAATTTCCATCGGTTCCGGTGTTCTTTCTTTCGGAGTTCTTGAGTCTCTGTTATCATGAACGCGCCATGAATATTTTTCAATCTTTTTGCGCGTTCCTTTATGTTTTGATAAATGATGATCAAGTCTCAAGACAAGCTTTATTAATTCTTGACAGTCTGTAGGTTGTGGGTCGATTTGCGCTAAGATATCTTTTAATTTTTCTTTGAGTCCCCTGTAAAACAAGACCGCTTGTTTTTCTTCAGGCCAGGATGTCTCGGCAACCAGCCGGTTAAAGTTGGCTAAATACGACACTAGGGGGGTCATTCTGACCCTGGCGGTCCAAGACCTCCAGGGCCACAAATGACGGAAGCACCGCCAACAGGCTGGCGGTGCTTCCAAGCCCATTCTGACCGCGGCGTTAAAGCCGCGGTCAGAAAACCGGGGCCGATGGTTTCCCGCCGTTTTTGCCCCGGCTGGGCGAATCCGCCAGGGCAGCACTGCAAGCAGCGCTGCCCTGAGGATTCTGACCCCCTTACCGCCAGCCTGTTTCTGGCGGTTTTCACCGCCAGGAAGAGGCTGGCATTAAGGGGTGTCCTGGGGCCCCTGGGGGCCCCTGTACTGCCCATGCCACTGGCATGGGCAGTGCAGGGGCCCCCTAACAGGGCCCCATGAAGCTTTTCACTGTCTGCCTAGCAGACAGTGAAAAGCGCGACGGGTGCAACTGCACCCGTCGCACCACCGCAACACCGCCCGCTCCATTCGGAGCTGGCTCCTGTGTTGCGGCCCCCATTCCCGCTGGGCCGGCCGGCGCTAACTTGGTTAGCGCCCCCCGGCCCAGCGGGAATGTCGGAATGAGGGAAGCGGTATTTTGGCCGCATGGCGGCCAAATGCCGGTTCCCGCCTGGCGGGCGGCTACCGCCTCCCGCCAGGGTCGGAATCAGGCCCTAGGTCTTGATTTCCTTGGCGTAAATTTTACAATTCACGATCTACTGACTGTGTTACAGTTCTACGATCAAAAACTCTCTCAAATTCACGAACAAAATTTCTCCAGTTATACAACAAGGGACTACTTTTACGCACAAGAGGATTTACCCAAGTAGCTGCATCCCCAGACAGATATGATAACAAGAAAGCTACTTTGGACTGGGCATCGGGGAAAGTATTTGGTCTGCAGGTGAAGTGTAGTTCCACTTCATCCATAAAAGACTGCGCTTTTAAAGGGTCACCTGAGAAACGTTCTGGGGGAGCTAAAGGAATTGCAGAAGGAACATTTAGGAAAATCGGATTACTTCCAGAAGCCTGAAAAGAAGTACCTGGCCAAGACACATCTGTGGGACTTTGTTCCTTCTTCTCTACCTTATCTTGCAACTGACTCACTCTCTCTGCTAAGCTAGTTGTCAATTCTTTGGATGATACCACCTCTGCTTGGAGCTGGGTGATAGCCTTGACTAACTCGTCTAGCGTGGCCATGCTGAGAACATACACAAACCAGGAGGATAATAATTTGTGGGCTCACTATTCTGTCAGAGTCACCAGATCCTCGGGGTCTGTGCACGTTCCCAACACGTCCACCACTGAACAGCTCCAAGACTCTGATAGATAAATCACAGAGACTGAGAGAGTTCAAGAGGGGGAGAGGGATTAGGAAGGGAACAGCTGGGAAGGAGACCTGTAGTAAGAAAAAGGTTAGAACACACAATATGAAAATGATATCTCCTGAAATCAATACTAGACTATGATTCTAAACGTAGTCACTCTGAAAACATGAACAATCAAAGAGTTAAGTTTAAAATGACTAAGTTTCAAGATGGCCAGATACCTGTAGGGGAATCAAGATGAATTAAATGAAAACTTTCTTATTCAAGTACTTTCCTTTACATGAGAATCAGAAAAACATTCTGACTAAATTTTAAACCAGTCATATAAATCCTGTATTGAGAATGAATACTAGGACCATACAATATTGCATCCAGAAACTCTGGCCTTCTGTGTACTCTTAAAATGTTTCAACACAAATTGCTCATATTGCAGATATATATATATATATATATATATATATATATATATATAGTAAATACCATAAAAGGATTGTGCACCATGAATAACACAATATGGATTCAGGAAACAAATCACATAACTTGTCAACTCGAATATTACATAATAAATATCTTAGAATAGTGGCATACAATAAACAACATGAATTAAACTTGAGGAGAGAATCGTGCGTCTTGCCGATTCGAGTGTCACCATGTAAAATACCAAGAAATGGTAGCATGCCATAAATATCAAAGTCAAATTATCATTAATCGAATCGCGCGTCTTGCCGATTCGTAAAACACGATGTAAATGTCAAGAAATAACATCTCACAATAAATAACAAGATCAAAGTACAATGGAATGAATCGCGCTTCTTTTGCCGATTCTTAAGCCACCATGTAAATGTCAAGAAATGGTAGTGCGCAATGAACAACAAAGTTAAATCCTCATGAAACGAGTTGTGCATCTTGCCAATTCCTAAAACATCATGTAAATGTCAAGAAATAGTAGCGCGCAATGGACAACAATGTTTAAATACCATAAAACAAATTGCGCGTCTTGCCGATTCTTAAGCCACCATGCCATTGTCAAGAAATGGTAGCACGCAATGAATAACAAAGTCAAACCTTTATGAAATAAATTGTGCGTCTTGCCTATTTGTAAACTACCATATAAATGTCAAGAAATGGTAGCGCGCAAGTAATCTGTTACTCATTTAAGAATTAAAACAAGAATATGAAAATTCTCAATAACGGTGTCAGGACAGTCCAACCACCATCTTACCGCTGGAACAATGATCACCAATGAAGGATGAAGGGCAGAAGTCTGGAAGATCCAAATAGGCCGCCGGGACAGGAGCTCAGGTAAAAGCTGCTGCTCTGCACCGGGACCTCTGAATAGTGAGCACTGGGAGTTGGGCTGGCTCTCTTTTATAGAGTCTTGGCCCAGCCCAGAACCACACCCAGGCATGTTGCAGGGAAAGTCTCTGGAAGGCCCTGGAAAGGGGCCACACCCTAACACACTCTGAAAACCTGCAGCAATACATTGCAAAGAAACAGTATTTGTAAGCATATTAAAAATAAGTTTTCAGGATTGAACTCTGCAATGCAAAAGGTTAAACCACAACATATCAGCACAATGCATAAATTACGTTGTTTTGAGAGCGCTGGGTTTTTGCATTTTTGTCCCCAGTAGAGCGCCTACTGCTCTGGTGTTGACAGAAGGGCAGAAAGCGTCCACAGGGCCTACATTTTCTCCCCAATGCGGTCCACAGTCTGCTGCAGTGTTTGCAACAAACATATTGCCGTGTCTACTTTGTGTTCCAGGGCTGCCACCAGCAGCTTCAGGTCCGACAGTTCTCTTATTACCAGCTGTTCAAAATCTGAACCATGTCCAGTGGTTTGTGTCTGGGGCTGTCATGATCCTGCAGGCTGACTGGTGGATGTACTTAGCAGTGGAAATGAGGCACCTCCTTGATTGGCAACAAAATTCTGTCTTAGGCCTGGCTGATCATTTGTTGTTGACCAGGTGGTAGTATGCCCCAAGTGCTGGCTGCCCTCTCCTCAGCCAATTGTTTTGCCATTCTGAGGTATGCCTTGGCCATGTGGCGGATGCACCTGTAACGCTCCAAACGGATGAAGTGGTTCTTCTGCTGCTCCGGGGTCATGTCTGTTTGAGTTGAATGAAAATGTACAGGACAAAGTGTAATTAGGAACTCTGTCAATCATCATAATGTTTTGTCTAGTTTCAAAAATCATATGTGGCATTTCTGAAACCCCAAAATCATCTTGAAGTATAAAGTGACCATCCATCTAAAAATACATTTACTTTTCCAAAGTTAACAAGGCCAAAGGTTTTGCATTGTTGTCAGTTGCAATTTGTATTGCCTGGCAAAACCTAAATATAACCATGTCAATACAGAGAATGTTTAGGAACAATGCTGTTATGTGCACATGGCATGGTACACATGTCCCTAGCAGCTGATCAATTGTGTTCCTTATGCAACCTGCAATGGACTTAAATCCATGACCATTAACCTAGTTAAGATGAACAATGTCTGGCAAGTAAATGTATTGTGACTTACTATTATGTACCTGATATGGCAAGGACACAGCTCCAGACACATTGCTACATAGACATACCATGTCACAGGTATTTGAAACATGAATGGAGGCTGGCTGGATAGCTAACTCACATTAGACAGAGCTGTTGGATATATCTCCTATATTGACTAATGTAAATAGCTGGAGGACCATTCCATGAGTCATCACATGCAGTTCAAGTAATAGCACTTCTCACTCTACATAGCCTAGGGTCTGTCCCTACATATCAGCTATTAATGTCACCTTGCTGCACATCATCACTCAGCATATCCATGTGATGGGTGTGTGCATGCATGCTGTACATCTCATATGCACAAATATCTAGTGATGTAACTAACATGTGTTAGCCAAACTGTGATCCTGGGTGACATTGCAGTTGCAAGCCATTATGGGTAACACCACCAGAAGGTGGATTGTATAATGGACTATAGAATGACAATGCCATGCAGACATGCCTTTGGTCAAACACACCTTGTCATTTCTAGTAATAAGACAGCGCAAAGGTCTAACTATATATCCAATATGGAAAATGGGGCAATACATGGCATGAGTGAGGCCTTTAACTGCATAACCATGTGTGGAATACTGACAGCTGGGTCAGCTACCGTTACCTATTCTGTCTTCACTGAGGTATGAATTCCCACATCCTGTCTGGACTTGTCATATAAAATATACATAGAATGCAATGTGGACACCTACAGTAGCAATATGCATCTGTCATGCATTTGGAAGGTTAACCATCTAAAGCCCTTTCCAGCTATAAATCCTCTCCCAGATACTTTAACAGACTATGGCCCTCATTACAACATTGTCGGTAAATCCCGCTTACCGCTGTGCATAAGACCGCCAACACACCGCTGCGGCAGTGGAATTCCGCTACAGCTATTACGACTCACAGCTCGGAATCCGCCAAAATCCAGACACCCACACAAGTCTGTCACACCAAAGGTCAGTGATAAACTGGCGATAACAAAACCTCCACCGTCACACCAACAGGAATACGCCCACACTATCACAACCCACTAATCCATGCGGCGGTCTTTCAACCGCAGTATTTCATTGGCGGTACACACCGCCGCGCTCAACATACACACACATTTACAAAACACATCCACATTGGACAAATCGAAATACACACACCTGATACACACACACACCACTCCCACACACCCAATCCAATATAAAACACACACCCACATTACCCACAAACCCTTACTACCAAAAATTCCGAAAGAAGGCCAGAGAGAGACACCACCAGAAACAACACTAGCATCCACAGGCACACAACACCATCACTCACACACCATCCACCACCTCAGACAACACACACAAACACATCCCCTCACACATCACAACCAACACCACCTCACACATCACCCACACCACATCATGGCACCTCAACGACACCCCAGGTTCTCTGAGGAGGAGCTCAGGGTCATGGTGGAGGAAATCGTCCGGGTGGAGCCACAGCTATTCGGATCACAGGTGCAGCACTCCTCCATTGCAAGGAAGATGAAGCTATGGCGCAGAATCGTCGACAGGGTCAACACAGTGGGACAGCATCCAAGAACTAGGGATGACATCAGGAAGAGGTGGAACGACCTACGGGGGAAGGTGCGTTCCATGGTCTCAAGACACCAGATTGCAGTACAGAGGACTGGCGGCGGACCCCCACCTCTTCCCCCACAAGTAACAACATGGGAGGAGCAAGTCTTTGCTACACTGCATCCTGAGGGCCTCGCAGGAGTAGCAGGAGGAATTGGCTCTGGTAAGTCAACTCTTAACTATTACATCCCCCACCCTACCTGCATGCTATCACATACCCCCACCCTCACCCTCACCCCCATCACTCCAACAGCTCACAAATGTCCCACTATCACAACCCACACATCCCAACACCAAGCCCTACATGCAACAGCAAAGCATGGACACCCATCACCAAAGCATGTTTACAACAGATACCCACACAGACCCCAAACCAATTATCACACAAGGTCCTAGACAAGAATGCAAGCACTGGAGTACAGGGTCACTCACCCATTGCACACGATGGCACACACAGATGCAATAATCATCAAAAACAATGCCAACAAGGAAGATATTCATAGGATTTGGGCGCTCACAGTGAGTCCATCAAATAACAACACATTGTGTTCATGGCACGGTGCTTTCGACAAGAGGATCTCCCTCAATCCTCCAATGTTTCTGGAGAAACAAAATAGAATAAGAACAGGTGTCGTAGCACTCGTGATATAAAATTAGAAGTTATTCATGTGTCCCGTCTCTTTCGTGAAATGACATCCAACTTTTTGTTTGTATCACAGTCCATATTTATTCATAATGTTCAGATATCCTCCATAGGAACAGCCAACACGTGTTTCATCCTTTGAGAAGTATCTCTCATTAAGGACTTCATCAGGGCTGAAATACAATAGAGTGGTGTCTATATATATGTTACAGAGCGATGATAGAAAAAAACAGACAAATTTGGGACCAAATTCAATAAATGACAATAGTGCGGTACATAGATGCATGAACTATTGTGTTTCGTGTGATAGTCGTCGGCGAAAAGAAAAAGAAATACACAAATAACCCAATTATACCAACGTATAACCTTAGGTACAAAATGTAAAACATCTTGATCCGTGTCAGAATAAGATCTAAAACCTGAAAGTGATATGTGAAGGTCGAAATGCAAAACGATAGAGTCCAAACAAGGTGCACGTCATTTCAGGCAAGCAAAGTTAAGAGTAAGTCATGTGATTAAAGTAGAAAGGGGACCCCGATTCGTGTAAAGTACTGAAATAAAGATTAAAAAGTATAGCAAGAAAAACCTTCGAGGAAAAGACCTACATGAACCAAAAAGGGGCGGAAATGCCTCCACTAACCTTATTGCAATTTGAATGTTTGAAAAATAATAATCATATCGTTGAGGTAGTCTCCGTCATATCTACAATGGGATGAGGAACACACAAAGAAAGATATTTTGCGGTCAGCCCCATCCAACTAGATATTCAAATTATGCTCCTAAAAGCCGATAAGACAAATTCCATGTGAAATCCAGTTAATAATGGATAATCTATACCTCACCTCTATGCGAAATTCAGTCAAAGTAAGTATGGGAAAGAGAGAAACCGCGCGGTCACATCCACCCCACAGTGTTCCCAAATCTTATGGACGTCAGATAAACAACTCCGCCCGCGGTGAGTCTGGAAATAGAGAAAGGACTAAGGTTTGAGAAAAAACGGGCGCCATCTTGTAGTGTCTCCGTTGTTGAGCACGGAGATACACTATATAGAAATAAGTCCTCTATCGTGTCTCTAAGTATATGTTACTGTAGTCACGACCATGTAGTGGCGTCATATTGGAAAATCTCTCATATGGCAGAATAAAGGTAAGTTATCAATGAAGAAACAACCTATTGGTCTATAATGTCCGCCAGAATGGGGCAATGTCCAATAAATAGAGAAGTGAGGAAAAAGGGTCCCAAGGAATACAGAGGAATGTTGGGAAAAAACTTCTTATTAATCAACAAACCATCCAGCAGAAATATAGTTAGTGTAGTGTAAACATAAATAATAGTAAGATAACTTGATAAGATATCATCCTACCAATATTAGTACAATTACATACACAATATTACGTATCACATTGCCAGCATTCGTAGCATAAAATATAACAAAATTAATATGAATATGCATTCAGTGAAAGTCACATTGTTAGTGTATCCTCCAAACTGATAATAGTCTAAACACATTAATTATTGAGAGTCCCACATAACATTACATTTTGTACCTAAGGTTATACGTTGGTATAATTGGGTTATTTGTGTATTTCTTTTTCTTTTCGCCGACGACTATCACACGAAACACAATAGTTCATGCATCTATGTACCGCACTATTGTCATTTATTGAATTTGGTCCAAAATTTGTTTGTTTTTTTCTTTCATCGCTCTGTAACATATATATAGACACTACTCTATTGTATTTCAGCCCTGATGAAGTCCTTAATGAGAGATACTTCTCAAAGGATGAAACACGTGTTGGCTGTTCCTATGGAGGATATCTGAACAGATGCAATAATCATGCCTTTACACCCCTGCAGGACCCCTACCCAACGTCACCGGACAGGAGGTTCCAGACATGTCCACTCCCCCCACAGAAGAGGCCCACAGTGATGACAGCAGCTCTGTCCAACTGTATCAAGATGACCAGCCCGGCCCATCTAGGACCTCGGGACAGTCGGTTCCCCTGACACTGGCACAAGCCACTACAGAGCCTCCCCCCTCAGGAAACACCAGCACAGCACCCACCCAGCGGGCCCATCCCTCTGTCCCCAGGACACGTCAAGCAGCAGTGTGTCCACCACTACAGGGAACCCAGGCAAACCCACCACCCCAAGAAAATCAGGGACCTGGGGGCAGTGGCAGTGGGCACACGGTTCAGAGGACAGAGGCACAGGAAAACAGGGGAACTGGGAGGACAGCTGTGCAACATGGGGAGGACAGGCCCAGGGAACCCACTCTCCATGAGGCCCTCTCCAACATCATGGGAGCGTACCATCATTCCCAGGAGACGATGGCAACTGTACTGGCCAACTTTCAGGAGACCCAGTGGCTGCAGGAGGA
Source organism: Pleurodeles waltl (assembly GCF_031143425.1). NCBI lineage: Eukaryota > Metazoa > Chordata > Amphibia > Caudata > Salamandridae > Pleurodeles > Pleurodeles waltl. The sequence goes on from NC_090443.1 coordinate 941,661,001, forward strand.
ACACTATCTGGGGATCAGGGAGGAACTAAAGTCCATCAACACCACTCTGGTCACCATTGTAGGGGTGCTGAAGGACCTTGTCAACACCAGGAGGGACACTGTGGCACAACAAGGGGCCCCTGACACTAGCCTGGATGATGAACAGCCCACCACCCCCGCCGGCGCTAGTGGACAGGAGGCACCACCACAGGACCACAACACCAGCACCCTACCCCCTGCAGATGGAGAACCACCCTGCAAACGGTCCCTGAGATCCAGGAACAAGACAGAGAGCAATGCCAAGACCCCAGCCAGGAAATGAGACCCCCCTGAATGTCATCCTTCTGTCCCACTTTGTCACCCTGTCCATCCATCAACTGCCCTAGCTCCTATGCCCCTTTGGACAATGCACCTGTGAAACAAATAGACTGGACTCTGCCATGGACATTCCTCCACCATCACCCCTGCCCATTTTACAACTCCCTCCACTTATTTTCACAGAAATAAACACCCTTGAATCACAAAACAATCTGGAGTCAGTCTGTGCTTTCACAAATGTGTATTTACAATAACTATGGAATATAGCAATGTCAATTTTCTTGTCAACATACCGATATAACACAGCTCTAGTCCATGAGGTAATATAGCAGAGGTCACACAGTGGGACCCACATCTGTTAAATGGAAAGGCAAAGTGACAAGTCAGGGTCCATATACTGGGTAAAAGTGGCAGACTTATGATAGGTCAAACAATTGTATGAGATGTGTGAGGCAGTGATATCTTCTTACCTGTGCCTCACTGGAAGTATTGCTGGATAATGTTGTTTCTGTTGTCGATATCCTCTTCTTCTACCTCCTCTTCTTTACTGTCCACAGGCTCCACAGCTGCCACAAGACCTCCAGCTGGACCATCCTCCTGCAGAAAAGGCACCTGTCGTCGCAAAGCCAGGTTGTGCAGCATACAGCAGGCCACGATGATCTGGCACACCTTCTTTGGTGAGTAGGTGAGAGAACCACCTGTCATACGGAGGCACCGGAACCTGGCCTTCAGGAGGCTGAAGGTTCTTTCTATAATCCTCCTAGTTCACCCATGTGCCTCATTGTTGCGTTCTTTGCCCTTGTCCTGGGATTCCTCACTGGGGTCAGTAGCCATGAGAGGTTGGGGTACCCAGAGTAACCTGCAAATGTCGAGGGACAACTGTTAGACACACACTAACCCGTAGGGACAACCCCAGACAACTATTGACAGGGTATAGGGTCCTTTTCCTCACCTATTAGCCACACACGGTGCCTCTGGAGTTGCCCCATCACATAAGGAATGCTGCTATTCCTCAGAATGTAAGCATCATGCACTGAGCCAGGAAACTTGGCATTCACATGGAAGATGTACTGGTCGGCCAAACACACCATCTGCACATTCATAGAATGGTATCTCTTCCGGTTTTAGTACACCTGTTCACTCCTTCGGGGGGTACCATGGTCACATGTGTCCCATCAATGGCACCTATGATGTTGGGGATATGTCCTAGGGCATAGAAGTCACCTTTCCTGTAGGCAAATCCTCCACCTGAGGGAAAACGATGTAGCTGCGCATGTGTTTCAGCAGGGCAGACAACACTCTGGACAACACGTTAGAGAACATTGGCTGGGACATCCCTGATGCAATGGCCACTGTAGTTTGAAAAGACCCACTTGCCAGGAAATGGAGTACTGACAGGACCTGCACTAGAGGTGGTATTCCTGTGGGATGGCGGATAGATGACATCAGGTCTGGCTCCAAATGGGCACACAGTTCATGGATTGTTGCACGATCAAGTCTGTAGGTGACTATTACGTGTCTCTCTTCCATTGTCGACAGGTCCACCAGTGGTCTGTACACCAGAGGATGCCGCCATCTCATCACCTGCCCCAGTGGACGTGCCCTATGGAGGAGAACAGCGAGCAGAGAGTCAGCCAACACTGAGGTATTACAAAATGTCATTTGCACAAATTTGTTAATCGGCAATGTGCCTGTGCCTGTGTATGCAAGGCCTAGATAGGTGTGTTATCATTAATGCCATGTGGCCACCAGAAATGGCGGCTGTCTGACCTGTAAGGTGGGACAAGGGGATATGAGGTAACTGCGCTGGCGTTCTACATCGTTGCGGTAGACGATCGAAGACCACGGCGCAATCCTGCATTGGTTAACATTGGACCCTATGGGTCCGAGGAGCCAATGGCGATGTACACCGGCGGTGACGGTACGCACCGCCTTTGATGTGACCGCCATTTTCTATCTGTACACTCACTTGATACCTGACCTTCAACAGGAGAGGACCTACACTGCAAGTGCTGCTGTGACCTCAGTCTGGAAGTGACGATGGCTCATGTTTCTGGGGAAAGGGCCCATGCCTTCACTTCGGAGGAGTTGGAGAAGTTAGTGGATGGGGTCCTCCCCCAGTACACGCTACTCTACGGTCCTCCAGACAAACAGGTGAGTACACTGTGAGCATGCTGCATGGGCAATGCCTGTTTGGAGTGGTGTGGATGGAAGATACATGGGGGGGGGACTGAGCCCTGCATGAGCGGACTGTGAGTGTATGTGCGTCAGGGCAAGGGTGGGAATGTGGGCCAATGACTGTAACGGTCCGGACGGTTAAAGTTTTTCCTTGTCCCCTGTACTATTCCTGTAGGTCAGCGCCCACCAGAAGAAGGATATTTGGATGCCATCGCCAAGGAGTCCGGACCCTGGGGGTCCAGCACAGACGGAGCACCCACTGTCGGAAAAGATGGGAGGACATTTGCCGCTGGAGCAAGAAGTCGGCTGAGGCCCAGCTGGGGATGGCTTCCCAACGTGGGAGGGGTGCCCGTCGCACCATGACGCCCCTGATGTTCCGGATCCTGGCGGTGGTGTATCCGGAGTTGGATGGGCGCTAGAGGGCATCACAGCAGCCACAAGGGGGTGAGTACACTCTCATTCAGCTGACTCTGCGTGCATTACAAGGTCTCTGGGTGGGGGAGGTGGGCAGTGGGTTACCCTAGGCCAGGGCGAGCTTTGTAGGCAAGGTCCCTTTGTGAGGCAGGCTATGTGGCACCCCAACCCCACCAGTGGTAAGAGCCATCTACACCTAGTCAGGCTCCTGTGACTTCCATGTGTGCAGCAATCGGGCATAGGCCTTGTACCCCTTGGCCCTGTGAATAATCTAGGAACTATAAGTGCAAGGCGTAGTGCAGAGGGCTGCTGTGTCTGTAGTGTCCGCCAACGGTAGTGGTATTGCATGCACTGAACATGTCTATCTTCTGTCTCCCCCCTTTTTGTGGTCTCCCTGTTCTTGTGTGCAATAGCATCATCAGACGGAGGAGCAGTGGCACGGGAGCAGGTGGGAGCTGCATCCCACTTGGCCCTGGAGGGCGAGACAATGGAGTCTGAAGCCACAAGTGGGACAGAGTGCGAGGGGAGCTCCACGGCGGGGACAGGAGGTGACAGCAGCGACAGCGACTCCTCCTCTGATGGGAGCTCCCTTGCGGTGGCGGGCCACTCTGTGCCCCCAGCAACAGGTACAGCCGCCACCCCCCCACCAGCACCGCCCTCCCAGCTGCCCCTCAGCGTGTGTCCCGTGGCCACTCACCCAGGAGGGTGGGCATCTCCTTCGCCCCAGGCACCTCAGGCCCTGCCCCAGTCAGCCCTGCTGCCCTCAGTGAGGAGGCTATTGACCTCCTGAGATCCCTCACTGTTGGGCAGTCTACCATTCTGAATGCAATCCAGGGTGTCGAGAGGCATTTGCAACAAACAAATGCATACCTGGAGGGCATTCATTCTGGCCAGGCAGCCCAACAGGGAGCATTTCAGGCTCTGGCCTCAGCACTGATGGCAGCCATTGTCCCTGTGTCCAGCCTCCCCCCTCCAACTTCCTCCACCCAGACCCAATCCCCTGTACCTCAGCCTATCCCAAGCACACCATCAGACCAGCATGCACACACCTCAACACACAAGAGTGGCTCAGGCAAACATAAGCACTACACATCCCACAGGCACTCACACAAGCATCATACCTATGCAGACATACCAACATCCATTGCCTCGACTGTGTCCCCCTCCTCCACATCCTCCTCCTCCCTCCCTGTCTCGTCTCCACTCACACCTGCATGCACTACATCTTCAGCCACTACCTCTATTACCAGCACGCCCATCACCACACACCGCTCATGTGCACTCACCACCCCCCTACCATTCACACATCCCCTGTGTCCTCTACCAGTGTGTCTGTGAGCCCTCCTCCCAAAGTACACAAACGCAGGTACACACCTACCCAACAGCCATCAACAGCCATCCACCTCACAACAGCCTCCAGCCCATGCACCTTCACCCAAATTCAGCAAACGTACACCTCCTACAACCACTACCTCTCCCTCCACTCCCAAACCCACTCCATCTACCCGTCCCAGTGTGTCTAAAAAACCTTTCCTGCCTAATCTTGACCTCTTCCCTACACCTCCCCCCCCCGTCCTTCCCCTAGGGCCAGGCTTTCCAGGTCCCAACCCAGCACCTCAGCCACCACATCACCAGGCACAGTGGTGCCAGCAACTGTGGGCTATTGGAGTGCGCCAACCAACAGGGCTTCCAGTGTGCCACGGAGCGAGGGCAAGGACATTCCGCCACCTGCAAAAGTTAAAAAGTTGCCCACATCCCGAAGGGAGAAGCAGAAAACACCTGCCACCAAGGGCTCAGGGAAAACGAAAGGGGATAGTGGCAAGACAGCTGCGCCACCATCCAAGGTGGGGAAGGGCCAGAAAATAAAGGGCAGGTCAGGAGAGGGCATGGTGGCACCGACAATGGGACCAGTGTCACACCTTATGTCCACGTCGACGCCAACCTGTACGGTGGAGAAGACCGCCACCTGCACCACCACCAGCACGGCAATCACTGAGCCCACCACCAGCACCGCAGTCACTAAGCCCGCCACCAGCAGCGCCGCCACTGAGGCCGCTGCCAGCACCGATGCCACAGAGCCCGCCACCAGCACCACCGTCACTGAGGCCACCGCCAGCACCGCGCGACAGACCCCGCCGCAAGCACAGCCAGCGCCCCTGACATCCTGAGCCAGTGGCACCACCACAGACATGGCTGCCATCCCCAGTGGTCAGTCATCCGAGGATGGTGGTCAGTTCCAGGAGCCTGGGCAGCTTCCATGATGCACCACTTTCAGTGGAGAAAGGCATCCACTACTTCTGTCCTTGGCAGGATGAAGCACTCTGGGCACAAAGCCCCCTCCAGAACCAGTGGAGAAAGACATCCACTACCTCTGTCCTTGGCAGGATGAAGCACTCTGGGCACAAAGCCCCCTCCAGAACCAGTGGAGAAAGACATCCACTACCTCAGTCCTTGGCAGGATGAAGCACTCTGGGCACAAAGCCCTCTCCAGAACCAGTGGAGAAAGACATCCACTACCTCTGTCCTTCGCAGGATGAAGCACTCTGGGCACAAAGCCCCCTCCAGAACCAGTGGAGACTGTTATCCACTTGAGAGACTGTGGCTTTGCACTCCCCAGGATAAAGCAGTGGGCAATCCACCCACTGGAGAGACTTGAGAGACTGTGGCTTTGCACTCCCCAGGATAAAGCAGTGGGCAATCCACCCACTGGTGAGACTTGAGAGACTGTGGCTTTGCACTCCTCAGGATACAGCAGTGGGCATAGAGCCCCCTCATGGAGCAGTGGCGTTGTGAAGTCATCAGGCTGAGGTGCCCCCACTCCCCCTGAGGTACCTGTTTCATTTCAATCTGATGCCCCTGTAGTGTTCTCTCCGTTTTACGTCTGGTATCATGTGTGGGCCTCACCCATGCATTTTGGGCCCAGTGGTCCACGGACAATAATTGGTGCACTATCCGGGCTTGTGTAGATGGTGTACATAATTGTATATACTGTATTTCGAGTTTTGACTACTGGATTTTTCATAATTACAATTGTTCAACTCATTTCCTTTTGTCCTTGCGTTCTTCCGGGGGGGTGTATATATAATGTAGCGCCATGTATTTATGTGTATGTTGTAGTGGGTGAGGGTGGGGGTGGGGGTGTTGCGTGTTGCGTGTGTGTGTGTCACTCTCTTTTCCCTCCCCCTCCACTGTGTTGTAGGTGCAGTACTCACCGTGGTCGTCGCCGCCGTCTTTGGTGCTCCTGATAGAGGAGCAGGAAGACCATCGCAGGGAGTATCTGGAGTTCAGGCTCCATGGCATCCTGGTTCCTCGTGGGGTGTGGAGAGGTGAATGTTTTCCCTTACACGTCCTGTTTCCGCCGTGTTTTTGTTCGCATTGGTTCTGTCCCGGAAAAGGTGGCGGATTGGCATCTTGTGATAGGGTGAGCGGTACATTGTCTTCCGCCTGTCTGTTGGCGGTGACCGCCGCAGTGTTATTTTCTACCGCTGTGGTGGTCGGAGTGTTAAAGTTGCTGTCTATGTTGGCGGTTTCCGCCGTGGTCGCGAATCCATTTTTTTTACCGTGGGCCTGTTGGCGGTCTTACCGCCGCTCTAACACCAACCGCCAGGGTTGTAATGAGGGCATATGTCATTTTGGTCCGGGGTCCTCTGTCACCCCATCTATCATGTGGGCCTACATCGATTGGCAATACATTCACCTTGACATTAGTCACTATCTAATGCACATGCAACTTTGACATATTTCATTTATGATGTACCATGTCTGGAACAAAGTATTCCTTTGGAATTGGGATGCCCATTGAAGATGTCATTACAAACATTATGCAGCATCACACACAATCCTTGCACAACACAGTAACCGGTCAGGTGAAACTCACTGGTAGCATCTGGATCCTTGAAGCTGTCCACCTCAGACATTGTGTGGGTTTAGGTCCACCTACAAGACACAACACAGTACATTGCACTGTGAATGTAGAATACATACACTGTGGACATATGAAGCACAGTACATTGAATTAGCAAGTGTCTATGTAAGTCTGCACGTTGAACATGAAGCAAATGGCAATGCTGACATGTGCTAATGATCCACATAGGTGGGGCAGCTTGATGTGTTCACAGATACGGTACAGGAATCGGGTGCACAGATTGCGGACTAAGTACAAATACATCACGACTTGCAAAATGGCAGAAGGGGGCCTGTCTTTCATGGGTTTGTGACTCTAATGATTTGACATACCACTCACTGCAAGGTATTACATTAGCCATGCTTTCCTCATAGCTATGCATGTCCATGACAATGCTATACACATCATACAGAAGCCATGTTTGTTTTTTGCCTTTACGGAGTTCAGTACATGTCAATGCTGCACAGTAATATAATTTGTCCATCCATGCCCAGCACATAATAATGAGGAATTGGGAACATTTGCACACCAATATGTATGAGAAATGTTTAGATGTGCACCTTCTCCTACCGCCTCTTACGGTCCTGGGTTGGGTAGCCCAGGATTACCCGACCCCCACTGGCAATCATGTTGGGTGGATAGTGAGTTATCAGCCATAGGAACCCCCTGAACTCCTGCTCAGACAGGCTGCATGCTCTGTCCCTCTCAAGTATACCCTTACCAGAAAAATACATTTCCCCACTTAAAAAAGGCCCCTCAACTACTCCTAACAATTGAGAACCCTAAGAAGACGGACATGTTAGAATATACTGGACTAAACTATACAAATTACATTCACAATATACAAAACAGACTTTAGGGACACAACAGGGAGCGCTCACACACCAACAAGAACAATTACCAGCTCAATACTCTCCAGCAATCACATGACATACCCTCCAGCAAGCACAGACAAAAAGACTGTAAGGGAAAGTGAAAGTCAATTCACACTTACTGGTTTGAAGCATGGCAGAGCCGTTGCATGATTTCCTGGGCTGATGCGTCACGTTTTCACCAGATGCGTCATTTTTTAACGCATCCGTAAAAAAATAGGCAATGCATGATTTTCACACAACGCAAGAAAATGCACAATGCTGTATTTTTTATGCATGGATGCGTAACATCTGGCTGATGCGATGGGTGCAAAACATCACACGATACGCTAATGTGTCTGTTTAAATTAATGCAATGGGCCAAAGGTGTGTTTCACAGTGTAGTATATTGTGCAATGCATGTAAACAATTCCAGGGATCAGTGTATTGCCTGTGAATATATGAGGTGACATGCTTGATGTCTTTGAATGTGTTGCTTGTGTATCTTGACAGTGCACATATGTGTGACTTCTTGCATTACTAGGGCCCTGTTACACATAGGGCGCACTGTCTCTGTCTGCACCACAGCACACCTTACAAGAGGTGTGGCATGCGCAAACTGAGAAAGTACACCCTATTATGTTGAATGCACTTACCCCGGCTTGCCACTAACTAGTGAGCAGCTTTTGTAAAGGCGCTCCATGTTTCACTGTGCAGGTGGCAACCTGTCTACACATTTAAGGGGGATTACAGATCCCCTTGCAGGCGGGTGCAGTGAGTGACTGCACCCACCTGCAAGGGCATGTCTGGGGGGGCATAGGACGCCCTTTTCCCTCTCCAAAGGGCCGCCATCAGGGGGAGCACTGATAGTGCACCACCTTTTAGGAGGCGCATCTTCTTTGCCTCTGCGCCCGCGTCTATAACCTGATGCAGTCGCAGAGGCAAAGGGATTGCCTCATTTTTATGGGTCCACGCCCCTCTGCAAATTAGGGAGCACCCTCTGGTGATAGAGCTGGTGCTATAAGTGTGCCAGCCCTATTAGTGTTACATAAAAGGCCTCACAAGTGTCTGCAGCCCCTTCGGTGATCTTAGAGTGCTGTGGGGGTGCACAAAGTGGGTGCAAATGCCCGCTGCGCCCCAGTGCACTTCTATGATACAGCCACTGGTGTGAACACTGGGCATGCAAAGTATCAATTTCAATTTGCCTGGCATGTTAAAGGGCCTATTAACTAATCTTTGACACAAAGCAGGACAGCAAGCCAAGTTGATACGCTGTGTTTCAGGAAAGGGAGAGGGAAGAAGTGCCTCATATGTCTGAAGATATGGAGCATTTCTGCTCTCTGTGCGCTGATTCACTTCAGGCAACCTAGTGCCAACACAGACACCCTTGCACCATAGTGACAGGCTGCCTGCATTGCAAGCAGAATTGTTTTTGTGCAGGAAGGACTTCGTTCCTGCACAATAGCAATCTGCAGAGTCATTTTCCTTTTTCGATGTGTGTTTCAGAATGCAGCACATGAAGATAGAGGAAATAACAAGGACCTAAGAATATTTTTCTCCTCGTTATGCCATGCTCCGTGAGGCATGGAGAAATCACACAACCACAGGTGTTCAGACCTTTGTAAATCTGGGATTGCATAAAATCCATGGGTGGATGCATAGGAACTCCCATGTTCCTCCCATGAAACTCCTTCAAGAATGAAATGTAATGCAATGCAGCACAAGCTGCTGACTTGCATTTTATTTTTTTCTAGCCCACACAAGGTGGTGCAAAAATAACACAAAATGGTATAAAATATATCCTTGAGTGATCTGGAGAGGTTTACATTAGGGGGTTCATTTACAAGAGTCCTGCCCACAGGAGATTCACTTTTTTAGAAGTTTTGGGGGTGCTGGACTCAGTCATACTTATGGTGCAATGCAAAGCCACCATGCTTGGCCTGGCATCACCTCATAATTAGTGAGTAAGGCAAGGCAGCGTAAAGCACTGCATTGCTTTACTCTGCATCAAGGACGTGTTGCATAGGCCTTGTGGTGGGTGTTCACATGCAACACCAATGGGGGTTTATACTGACCATTTGCCTAGTTAACTGTCGTTCACTAGGAGCTCATACAATGGATATCCATCTTTTAATAGAACAAATCGAACCCCTGGCCTTGTTTCTAACAGAAACTTGGCTGGATGAAAGCTCTGCACCAGATGTTGTTATGGCCCTTCCCACAGGCTATAAGATCAGCAGAGTGGACAGACCTAGCAGAGGGGGAGGCATTGCAGTCATTCTTAGAGACACGTGTAAGATCAATTCCGCCTCCACCCTAATCAAAGGTTGCGAGAGCATGTCGTTCGCCATCAATGTAAACCCTCATTACACACTTTCGGGTGTTTTGATTTACCATCCACCTGGTCCCATGGGAGATTTTATAATGGCACTAGCAGAACACACCTCACAATTAATACACACTAAACCCAACTTTTTAGTGCTGGGTGATTTTAACCTTCATGCGGAGAACACAGATAATGCGTCCTCTAAGATGCTGATAGCAGACATGAATGCATGTGATTTAAGACAACTTATTCAAGGCCCCACCCATGTTAAGGGTCATACACTTGATCTGTTTTTTTCTAATAACCCAAATATAAAATTTCTATCATCCTGCCCGCTAGCATGGTCGGATCATTTCCTCCTAGAAATGGAATTACATATCATGCACTACAAGATCCCTGATATGGGGGCACTCCCCCGCAGAAGGAAATGGCACAGATTAAAATCCTCAGATTTCGTCTCCGCTTTGGAGAAAAATAGACCAGGAAGTATAAATACAAATAACATAACAGACTTTTCGCATTCTGTTAATAAATGGATAGAGAACAGCCTAGAGGAGACTATACCCCTCTCCTCGTCTAAAAGCACCCGGCATAAGAAGTCGGCTCCATGGTACAATGCATACCTATTAGAGAAGAAAAGAGAGTGTAGGAAACAAGAGAGGAGATGGCGCTGCACCCAAGATGAATCCATGAAAAGGGATTATAAAAATCTGATTATCATTTGGAAATTAAAAAAACTCAGCCGACCTATTACTCAGGAAAAATTGAAGCAGCTGCCAACTCACCCAAGGAGATCTTTAATGCCCTAAAAGATCTTATCCATCCAAGAGAGGAGGCAGAAATTAGGGACTCCCCCCAACAACATGTAGAAGATTTGGCTAGTTTTTTTCTGGATAAAATCCAGAATATCTATCTAGCCTTTCCCAATTCCCCTAATAACGAGCAGAAGAGAATAAGCCAAGAGATCGGGGAGGTAACCCTTTTCACAAACTTTACTCCTATCAGTTTGGACAGAGTTACCAATCTATTGAGCTCAACAAAATCGGGCTCCCCACTAGATCCTGCCCCCCCCAGATTCTATCCTTGGGAATTTCAGCATTAGGGCCGATGATAAAGAATCTTATTAACACCTCACTGAGTGACGGCACCGTACCTGACCATTGGAAACAAGCCATTGTCAAGCCACTTTTGAAGAAAACCAGCCTAGATCCTAAGATCCTGAGCAACTATAGACCTATCTCATTACTGCCCCTAATTGCCAAACTGGCGGAGAAACATGTACACTCTCAGTTATCCACACTCCTGGAAGAAAAGAATCTTATACATCCCACCCAGATGGGTTTTAGACCTAAACATGGTACAGAAACCGCACTGATTGCCATTACAGAAGAGGCAAGGAAGAGGATGGATATAGGCATGGAAACCGCGATTATCCTCCTTGACCTAAGTGCGGCCTTTGATACAGTTGACTTAAAAATCCTCATAGAAAGGGTACGAGGATGTGGAATTGCCGGTAACGCGTTAGACTGGATTTGCTCCTTTTTATATGGGAGGTCATTTCAGGTACTCGATAGAGAGTATATCTCTAGGAGCACCTTCAGTAGCTGTGGTGTTCCTCAGGGCTCGGCCTTAAGTCCATTACTTTTTAACATCTATATGAGGCCCTTAGCAGGCATAGTTGAGCCGTTCGGACTGAACCTAGTATCATATGCAGATGATACGCAGCTGATAGTCTCCTTTTCTAATTCCCACCCAGATATGGGCTCAGCTCTAGGTCCGTGTATGAAAGCAGTTGCAACCTGGATGGCTGATAGTAAATTAAAGCTCAACGATGACAAAACGGAGGTTATGTTTTTTGGAAATAAAATTCCCCTTTTTAACTCCAGCCTACTGAGAGGAGTATCGACCCGCCCCTCCCCTAAAGGTCTCATTAAAAGCTTAGGGGTATGGCTGGACCCTCTTCTCTCAATGGCCCAACATGCGAATAGAATAGCAGGAACTGCTTTTGCTCTGCTAAGGACCCTGAGGAAGGTTTTAACTATTTTACCTTTCCCAGCAAGAAGATTGGTTGTCCAGGCACTGATTGGTGCTAGGATTGACTATGGTAATGCTTTGTTTATTGGCTCCCCGAAATATGTAATTCAGAGATTACAAAGGGTACAAAATGCAGCGGCTCGTCTGCTACTAAACATTCCTAAACAACATTCAATACGGCCAGGAATTGTCTCCCTACACTGGCTCCCGGTAGCGGAAAGGATTCAGTTCAAGACCCTGTGCCACTTTCATAGATCCATATTTGATAAGGGACCTGAAATGCTGAAAACACTGGCACAGGTTTACATTCCAGCCAGGCCACTTAGATCCTCCTCAGCTAATCTGGCCATAATTCCAACAACGAGGAAAGCCAGATGGGGAGGAAGATCGGTAGCATATCAAGGCGCTCTGCTCTGGAATAATCTCCCTCTCAAGATGAGAGTAAACCCTCAAGAGATGTCGTTCAGAAAGGAACTGAAGACTTGGCTATTTAAAACTTAAAACCCTCGTATAAATTTAAACAGTATGTCACCGTTATGGCAGTATAAGCGCTACGAGGCCGTTGGGCAGTTAGGCGCTATATAAACCTTTATAACATAACATAACATAACTTGGTGAAGCACAAAATCATTACACATCCCTAGAGGAGGTGTAACAAGGAGAAGTGTCTTAACTTCTCATTGTGTTTTTAGTTTCCATGTGTGCTGCATTCTGCACCACATGTAGAACAATCAAAATACTCCATGGATGGTTTATGTACAGGAAGGTGAAGGGATAACTATGATGCAACTTGACGTGCGATTGGGTGAAGGCATAACCCTTTTCTACGGCACCAGGTTTACATCCATAAGTTTACATGAGTCATAATGATTAGCCATAGGTGTTGCCTTGCAACACCCCCCGCAAGACTCCTGCAATGCCCCCATGTCACTGAGTAAACCAAGCCAGCCTATTGAGGTGCCTTCATTTACTCCATAGCTATGGAGCCCTGATAAGCCACACAGGGTGACTTAGGGTGGTCTCATAGATTCGTATGAGAGGCTTGTGCCACCTGTGGTACAGAGGCCCATCTCTGTACACATTGCTTTCCTAGGATGTTTTGAGGATGCATTACCCACTCAGGGAGTGACATACACTGGCTGGTCCAGACAGTCTACAGTCTATATGGCATTCATGGGGCAGATTGACTGTATATATGTAGAATGAATGGTGCTAGGCATGTATGACACATGTTGATATGTGGATACCAACAGTTAACATATAGTGATAACCAACAACCACCATCTCATGTTGTGGTACACACACATCTGCTGTATGGGCTTGGATCTGGAAGGATATGTGTGGGACATACACAGTACCAATGTACATTAGTGTTTGCCTCAATTATTTGCCTATATTTTGGTGATTATGAGGCCAGCTTGGGTAGTCAAAAGGAGTCTGATTTATTCCAAGGAAGTGTATGTTTGCTATTGGCATGCATTACAATATGTTGCTACATTGAAGGGTTACTTGAACTTAAGATGTGGATATGCATTCATACAAGATGGTCACCAGGGCATTTATTGACACATTCTGAAAATGTATCAGTGCATGGTGCCTTGGATGGATTTACCTGGCATATAGTCATTGCTTATGAGCAAATGTTTTATATTCTAACTCTTTGTGTTGTGCTTTATAGCTGTAGGGGTAAACCCATTGTTTGCATCTGAGTGCAACACGCCAACATGGTACAATACATCCCTGCTTGTTCCAGTTGCACCTTTGCCTAGTGAGGCAAGTGTGGCTGACAGCATTGGTACTAGGTAGCCAATCTTGTACTGGCACAGTTGAGAATTCCACATGAATGTGTGTGATGTGGGATGTCACAATGGATTAAAATGTGCCTGCAGACATTGATGTAACATATGTAGACTGTATGGGTTGGACTGTGTTCCTATGCACATGCTATGTGACTCCGCTCACAGTCATCAGACTATGAGTTAACTGAGGCTGTACAAATGGCTAGATGTAAAACACACACTTGCAGTCTTTGCACAATATGTGCACTAGACCCCATTTGGATTGTAGTAGGATGTCTCCTGGTCGGTACACTGCAACACTACAAATTATTATAACCTGCCCAAAATGTGCCATATTGGTATCTTTGCTTGGTGTCTGTCTTCCCAATTGACATGCATTTGGCACAAGCTGTTGACATGCATACATTTTATGATTTACAAAATGTTGTCCAGCGATGTTTGTTACGGATTGCTATATACCTTTGTTATGTGCCAATTACTAGCATGTGTGATGTGAGTGTTTTGTTCTGTTTACAGTGACTATAAAGTAAGATTGCTTGCACAATGGTAGTGTTCATAAATGTATGGCATTTTAGGGGCACTTTTTTAATGTAGTCTATATATTTGTGTCCTTTGATGTAGCTCAGGCATATCCAATTAAATTGGCACTATTTGGACTCTCCGCTGTGTCCCAGCAATTGGAGGTACATTTTGTTGTTGGTCCTCATCTTCCTTATCATCCACACCCCAGCTTTTATAGTCCTCATTTCCCTCATCCCTTGGGACATTGGTCCACACACATATGTTGTGCAAATGCAGTACACAAGTATGATCCTACATACCATGGGAGGGAGTAGAGCAATCCCCCCCGGATATGTCGAGACAGCAAAAGTGTGACTTAAGGACTCCAAACGTCCACTCCACTTTGGACCGTGCCCTGTTAAGTACATGGATAAATCTCCACTGGGCTTCCGTCTGGGGCTGTGCCTATTGACCCATGACTGCAGACCATATCCTTGGTCAGCTAAAAAGACAGAAGGGGAACAATGAGTCAATGGTCATGCAGGTTGAGGTGCCCATGTTCAAATACATTATTTTATATGTCATGTATGACTCATACACTTTTCAACCAGTATTGAATGTGCACTGGCATTGTCTGGCATACAGGCACTTTCATTTTTTGGTATGACTGACACTGTACTACAAATACAAGTATACCGGCCTGTGCAGTACACTTACTATTTGTAATACTTGTCAGTGTCATTACCACGAACGTGATGAATCTTTACTGGCATGAAAAGTGAGTTAGCCAATCGAGGAGTCACCTCTCTCACACTTCTCTATTGTGTTTGTAGGAGACTACTGTTGGCATTTCTGAACTACAACATGTATGGTATTTCAAATTTTAGCTGGTGCGGATAATGTTGTCCCATTCATTCACACATATTTTTATGTGACAGTAGTAGTCACTGTTGTTCATTAGCTACTGCCATGGAGAGATTAGTGAGTGCATGTCAATGTGGGATATGATAGTCTACACATGGCAGTGCAAAGCGTCTACTATATTGACAGTACACAAGGGGAGAGATATGTAGGAGTCTTAGGCTGTACAGTGCAACTGGTACACTATCATAACTGTACTGCCTCGCTGAATTAGGGCAGTGTAGGACATATTTTTAAACATGATGCAGTGTCCTGGGTTTTCAGCCTGCACTGGTAGACAATAAGCAGCACTGCACCAAGACAGTCACATTCTCTAAATACTGAATGTGTGGTTGCCTGTCCTATGAGATGTATTTTGTGCATGATGTCCTACCTTGCTGCACAGTCTGAACCCTTGGAGGACTGATAGGGTAGGTTGATGTGGCACAAAATGGACCACTAATAGGATGGCAGGTGTGTATATGATTACCAATGTAATTTTCCATGGTACACATGACTTGGAGAGAGTCATCAATTTGGAACTTTCTCAGTTTAACGGGTATTGAATACATGGCATGCCTCATGACCATGGGAGTTGCCTGTGGACACACAGCCAACAAAAATGAAGGCCCTTCCCTCAACATGGTGTTGTAACACAGCATTTTACATAGAATTGCAGTGCTCAGGTTATTTCCACCATTTTGAGACATACACAAAGCCTCATTTACGAGTTGTTGCCACAGGGCAGCACAGGAAGTCACTTGGCTGCGCTGCTCTGTTTCAAAAGGGAAGGGCAGGAATGTGCCATATGAATAAAATACAGCGCATTCGTGTTCCTTCTGCATGCACAATATCACAAATTGGTGACTATCGACAACACAAGCACACTCGCACCATGGTCAACCATGGTGCGTTGTAGGCTATATTGCTTTTATGCAGTAAGGTACACCTTCCTGCACAAAAACAATCAATGGAGACTCTTCCCCCTTTCAACGTGTGCTGCAGAATGCAGCACAAATTGAAATAGGAAATGACAAGGGGATATAAAGTTATTTCTCCTTGTTACGCCTCCCCTGGGGAGGCCCATATGTTTTACACATTTCCAGGTTTACAGCTCCTTGTAAATCTGGGAATGTGTCAAAATCCATTGTTGTTGCGTGGGAAAACCCATTGCAAGGCCCATGGAATACATCCTTAACGTAGAGAAAGGCCATGCAGCACTTTGCACTGATTTGCCTTACTATATATCTATCAGGTCATGCCTTACTATGTATCTATGAGACCATGCAACAGCATGCAGGGTGACTTTGTGTTGCCTCGTTGAAATGATTGAGAGACCTGCTCATGGAAATTGATGATCCAGCAGTGCAGGCCTCTTGTAAATGAGACCCACAGTGGCTTAGCAAGTCTCAACATGTGTGTTGGAGGGCTGTATTGCATATGTGCCGTGAAGTATGGTGAAAGTATGAGGCCCACACCAGCTACGTATGCACTGTCGCATTTACTCATAATTAATATGCCTGTTTTAAACAGCATATTTTACTGTCATGAAGTCAGTCATGTGCTTCAGATGTACTTACCAACCAGTATGCCATTCCCATATCTCCTATTCTGGAAGCACTCGTTTATGATGGAATGTCTGAAGATGCATGCATCATGAGCACTCCCAGAGTACTTTCCCAGCACATTCATCAACATCCCCAGGTGGTCCACTATTGCCTGCACATTGATTGAATATGTGTGTTTCTGATTGCAGTGCAGCTGGGATGTAGCAGCAGGAGGCACCAGTTGCACATGAGTGCAGTCCATTGCCCTCAACACATGTGAAAATCCAGCAATGGCATAGAAGCCCTGCTTGTTTTCAAGTTATTTCTGTTTTGTGTTGTGGAACATGAGGTGTTGGGATGTGAGGCTTATGATGGCATTGAGGATGGAGGGGAGGAAAAGGATGGCTGAGATATTCCTGCCTCTCTGTGGTGGTTTGGAATGAGCCAGACAGCAGCATGTGGAGTACTACCATCAGCTTGGACTGTAGAGGTTTGTTGGAGCACCTCTAGGATGTTGTCTTCAGCCTTGGTAAAACCTGGTGCAGAAGCTGGACAAAGGGTTCTCTCCTGAGCCTCTAATAAGTGAGGACCTTCTCCTCCCTGAGGTCATTCAAGGTAGTCCTCTGCTGGTATGCCTCCTACCTTCCCCTGCGTTGCCCCTGTGGTGATGGTGAAGGTGGTGGTAGTGGTCATCTTCTTCCTGCTCTGAGTTGCAGCATGAGTAGTTCCATGGAGTAGTTGAGTTTGCTGAAGTACTTTGGGTATGTTCTGCTTAATTACCAGTGCTAATGCATCATTTTTACACCTGGGTTGCCAAAATGCAGGACTTTTTATGCATTTTGGTCTCTGCTCAACATTTGCCAATGATGCATCACTTTCCAATAAACTTGTAAATATGAGAGTGTCAGTTCTGTGTTGGATTTTAAGGTGGAATGCCTACCTTGCATGTTTAATGTTACTTGACACAGCCAGTTGTAGTGCAGGTAAAAAATGACACAAGACAAGGAAACATAATGCATTATGCCTGATGTGTCACTTTGTAAATATAGAGCACTGACTGCGCTACTGCTGCATCAACAAAATGATGCAGGGGTAGCGCAAGCTCCTTGTAAATATGCCCCTTAAGTTGTGCCAGGGGCGGTACAAGAGATGGCACAGAAAGCTTCCCAAAGAAAAATGTGAAATCTTTTATTCATTTATAAGAATCACATCTTCCAACAGTAGACATCCTTGTAACAGTTTATTTGGCTCAAATAAATATATTTACAGTTACGTTAGCATTCACCCCATTGGGGAGGTGTCGGTTCTGAAAGAGTAGCACAACATCCCATATGTTGATTAAATGGTTGTAAAACAGGGTTTGCGCAATTAGTCTTAATGCGTCTTATTTCACCATTTTTCAAACTGAGCTTCCAGAATGCAAGTTATGGTGTTATTTAGCTATAATTTGCCCCAATCCCTCAATCGTGCATACCTTACTTTATGAAGGTCAGTTAGTACAAACTCAAACTATAAGATGCCTTATTGAGACAAAAGCTCCACTTTGTCAAAATAACCACAAATGCTGTTGGTGTATGTGTTTTTTATATCTGTGAATTGAAATACTACTATGTGACAATCTGCAATTGTGGGAGTCAGTAGTGCTGTGTTTGATTGTGGTGCTATATTTGGCAGAAGTGCTGTGTATGGCTGTATCGGTGTAGTTGTGTGTGTGTCTCCATAGTGCTGTTTGTATGCGTGTGGAAGCGGTATGTGTAGGTGATGGTGATGTGGGTTTGGTAGTGGCAGTGGATGTTTCAGGGGTGCTCTGAGTGGCAATGGTACTGTATTTGGCAGTGATGCTGTGTGGGTGTGCATTTTGGAGTGTATGTGTCTCCATAGAGCTGTTTGAGTAGGTGGTGTGGGTGGTGGTGGCATGGCTTTGGCAGTGGCAGTGGCGGTATCAGGAGTGCTCTGTGGCATGCCCTCCTGAAAGAGTTATATTACAGAAAGTACGCACCAGAAATTGTCTGTCAGGAGAAACAATATATGTCATAGATTATGTGGTAGGGAAAGTGTTGTAAGGACATGGAGGAGGAATGTGATTGTTGAACTCATTTGTAATGCAACTTTCTCTTTGTGTGAGCTGCAAAGTGCAGCACGCATACGAAAAGAAAAGGATGAGGAGAAATAAAAATATTTCCTTTTGTTACGTCAGCCTCAGGGAGGAGCAGGATATTTTGGTGCAAAACCATGTCTACAATGCTTCGTCTGCAATAAAGAAATCCCTGCTCAAAAAATATTTGCTAACACAGAGGACAAAGTGTTCAATACATTTCCCTCCTTGCCTAAGAAAGCTTCTGACAAAATTGTCCTTTACTGAACTGCAAATGTGTGCAGTGGGAAAATTAGCTAATGGGCTATGTTCAAGCAGGCATGCGTCCCGGCTGTAGTACTGCGTTGGCAGTACTCTGGACAACCCACATAAGCTTTCAGATGGTGTTGGTGTCAGAGTGCTGCTTTAATTTGATCCGCCAACTGTCTTCAACACCATTGATCACAACATTCTGCTCAAGAGACTGAATGAAGTAGGAATCACTAGCTTTACACTTAACCAAAGCGAGTGCCTTGTAGAGAGAAGATATCAAGTGGTTGCACTAAGAGCCTTTTCATCAGAAGCCAGAACGCTGATATTTGCAGTTGTGTAAGGATTGATTCTGTAGCCCTTTCCATATAATGTGCACATGGGACCCCTTTCTATATTACTCCACTAAGTAGGGAGCTGTTTTTACATGTTTATGGATGTCACCCAACTCAGCCTATCCCATTCAGCATGTATAGATCTGTCTAGTTGCATTCCTGGACTTCTGCCAGGCTGCTCGGCTTTCACCTTTGCATGTATGCCTCCAGTTGTTCTGAAACTGATTCCCACAATAATGTAAATTTACCTTGTCACCTTTGGGTAAATGAGACAGTGCATGCGTAACAGGTGTGGGCCTCACTTTCCAGAATAACATCCACAGGACAAAAGTTAGGAAGTGTCAACCTATTACAGTTAAAGTTGTTTGCAACCTGGGTCTTCTGAAAGATTCTAAGCAGACACATGGATTGTATCAGGAATGTGTGCACTGGCACCGCAAACAATTATACACCTTTGTTTGAAAGACTTTGCACTCTCTACAGCCCTTTATCAGAAATGGTGTTATTAATTCAGGGCGAGGGGCCTCAAACCACCTCAATTAATTCACTCTGCTTCTGTTAAAACACAGTTCTGTGACAATCCCTTCTTAACCCCAGGACCCATGGGAAAATCAGCAGGAAATCCCAAGAGAAGTGTGTGTTAAGTTCAATCACTAACAACAATTTCAAAGTGAAGAACATAACATAGCACAAAATATTCACAAACAACTTTAGAAAAAGTAGAGAAAACAATAATGAGCAAAATGACACAAAAAAAAGTTCTCCCATACTCAAGAAAAGCCTTCCTGGATGTGGATGTTGTGAGAATGGAGTTTATTAGTTGGGGTGGATTGGTGTCCACTACAAGTAATAAAATCTCTATTTTGATAGACCCAGTCAAAGGTTTCAGTAATTTAAACCTGAGCTCAACCCCTAGGAGCTATGGCACAGAGGAGACAGTCTTAACTTTACAGCATTGTCTAAAGCGTTTAGAAGTACCAAAACAGTTAGAAAGTCAAAGAAACAACAAAATGAAACTTCAACAAGAAAAATGACTCTCAAAATGACAAAAAACTGATATGGGAGTTATACATATGAGTTCAAAATGTGCAAAGCAATTTAAAGCACCATTATGAGTCAATTGTCATGGCAGAAATAGACCAAGATGCAATTTCAAGCTGAGTAAGATGGGGACAGGGGTTGACACACCAGTCAGTATTTCTGTGTCTGATAGTGGCACTGTATTTGGCAGCAGTAGTGTGTGATACTGTATGAGGATGTACTTTGAAGTGTGTGTGTGTCTCCATACTGGTGTTTGCATGCAGGTGGAAAGGGTATCTGAGGGTGGCGGCAGAGGTGGTGGTGGTGGCGAGACTTTGGCAGTAGCAGTGGCTATGTCAGGGGTGCTGGGTGGCATGCCCTTCTGAAAGGTGTCATATTACACAAAGGCCCTCATTACAACCCTGGTCGGTCGGTGCTAAAGAGGCGGTAATACCGCCAACAGGCCGGCGGAAAAAAATGGGATTACGACCACAGCAGAAACCGCCAACATAGACAGCCACTTTAACACTCCGACCACCACGGCGGTACAAACAAACAGCGTGGCGGTAACCACCAACAGACAGGCGGAAGACAATGTACATCCCACCCTATCACAAGATGCCAATCCGCCACCTTTTCCGGGGAGGAACCAACACGAACAAAAACACAGCGGAAACAGGACTTGGAAGGGAAAACATTCACCTCTCCACACCCCACGAGGAACCAGGACGCCATGGAGCCAAAACTTCACATCCTGGCGGCGATGGTCTTCCTGCTCCTCTATCAGGAGCTCCAGAGACGGTGGCGATGACCACAGTGAGTACTGCACCTACAACACAGGGGAGGGGGGAGGGAAAAGAGAGTGACACACACACGCAACACCCCCACCCCCACCCTCACCAACAACACCATACACACAAATACATGCTGCAACATTACATATACATCCCCCCATCCCCCCTTGAATAATGCAAGGACAAAAGGAATTGATTTGAAGGATTGTAATCAATAAAAATCCAGTACTCAAAACTCTAAATACAGTATATACAATTATGTACACCAACAACACAAGTCCGGATAGTCCACCAATCATTGTCCGTGGAGCACTGGGTCAAAAATGCATGGGAGAGGCCCACACAAGATACCTGACTCCAAACGGAGAGAACACTGGAGGGGCATCAGATCGAAAATAAACAGGCACCTCAGGGGGAGGGGAGGGGGCCTGATGAACGCACAACGCCACTGCTCCACAAGGGGGCTCCATGCCCATTGATGTATCCTGGGGAGTGCAAAGCCACAGTCTCTCAAGTCTTTTGCAGTGGGTGGGTTGCCCACTGCTTTATCCTGGAGAGTGCAAAGCCACAGTCTCTCAAGTCTTTTCAGTGGGTGGGTTGCCCACTGCTTTATCCTGGGGAGTGCAAATCCACAGTCTCTCAAGTCTCTCCAGTGGGTGGGTTGCCCACTCCTTTATCCTGGGGAGTGCAAAGCCACAGTCTCTCAAGTGTCTCAAGTGGGTGGGTTGCCCACTGCTCTATCCTGGGGAGTGCAAAGCCACAGTCTCTCAAGTGTCTCAAGTGGGTGGGTTGCCCACTGCTTTATCCTGGGGAGTGTAAAGCCACAGTATCACAAGTGGATGCCTTTCTCCACTGGTTCTGGAGGGGGCTTTGTGCCCAGAGTGCTTCATCCTGCCAAGGACTGAGCTAGTGGATGTGTTTCTCCACTGGTTCTGGAGGGGGCTTTGTGCCCAGAGTGCTTCATCCTGCCAAGGACAGAGGTAGTGGATGTATCTCTCCACTGGTTCTGGAGGGGGCTTGGTGCCCAGAGTGCCTCATCAGACGAATGACCACTGGGGATGGCAGCCATGTCTGCGGTGGTGCCACTGGCTCTGGATGTCGCGGGGCCGCTGGCGGTGCTTGCGGTGGTGTCAGTCGCGGCGGTGCTGGTGGTGTGCTCTGTGGCGGCGGTGCTGGCTGCGGGCTCTGCAGCAGCGGTGCTGGCTGTGGACTCTGTGGCGGCGGTGCTGGCTGCGGGCTCTGTGGCAGCGGTGCTGGCTGCGGGCTCTGTGGCGGCAGTGCTTGTGGCGGTGTCAGTCGTGGCGGTGCTGGCGGTGTGCTCTGTGGCAGCGGTGCTGGCTGCGGGCTCTGTGGTGGCGGTGCTTGCGGAGTTGTCAGTTGCGGCGGTGCTGGCGGCATTCTCTGTGGCAGCGGTACTGGCGGCGTGCTCTGTGGCAGCGGTGATGGCTGCGGGCTCTGTGGCGGCGGTGCTTGCGGCGGTGTCAGTCGCGGTGGTGCTGGCGGTGTGCTCTGTGGCAGCGGTGCGGGCTCTGTGGCAGCAGTTCTGGTGGCGGTCTCAATGACAGTGGTGCTGGCAACGGGCTCTGTGGCGGCGTTGCTGGTGGCGGGCTCTGTGGCGCTGCAGGTGGCGGTCTTCTCCACCGTACAGGTTGGCGTCGACGTGGACAGAAGGTGTGACACTGTTCTCTCAGTCGGTGCCATCATGCCCTCTCCTGACCTGCCCTTTAGTTTCTGGCCCTTCCCCACCCTGGATGGTGGCGCAGCTGTCTTGCCACTATCGCCTTTAGTTTTCCCTGAGCCCTTGGTGGCAGGTGTTTTCTGCTTCTCCCTCCGGGAAGTGGGCAACTTTTTTAGTTTTTGCAGGTGGCGGAATGTCCTTGCCCTCGCTCTGTGGCACACTGGCAGCCCTGATGGTTGGCGCACTCCAATAGCCCGCAGTTGCTGGCACCACTGTGCCTGGGGATGTGGTGGCTGAGGTGCTAGGTTGGGACCTGGAGAGCCTGGCCCTAGGGGACAGACGGGGGGGGGAGGTGTAGGGAAGAGGTCAATATTAGCCAGGAAAAGTTTTTTAACACACTGGGACGGGAAGATGGAGGGGGTTTGGGAGTGGAAGAAGAGGTAGTGGTTGTAGGAGGTATACGTCTGCTGAATTTGGGTGAAGGTGCATGGGCTGGAGGCTGTTGTGAGGTGGATGGCTGTTGGGTGGGTGTGTGCCTGCGTTTGTGTACTTTGGGAGAAGGGCTCACAGACACACTGGTAGAGGACACAGGGGATGTGTGAATGGTAGTGGGGGTGGTGAGTGCACGTGAGCCATGTGTGGTGATGGGCGTGCTGGTGATGGAGGTAGTGGCTGAAGATGTAGTGCATGCAGGTGTGAGTGGAGACGAGACTGGGAGGGAGGAGGGAGACGTGGAGGAGGGGGACACAGTGAAGGCAGTGGATGTTGGTATGTGTGCATGGGTATGGTGCTTGTGTGAGTGCCTGTGGGATGTGTGGTGCTTATGTTTGCCTGAGCCACCCTTATGTGTTGAGGTGTGTGCATGCTGGTCTGATGGTGTGCTTGGGATAGGCTGAGGTACAGGGGATTGGGTTTGGGTGGAGGAAGTTGGAGGGGGGAGGCTGGACAAAGGAACAATGGCTGCCATCAGTGCTGAGGCCAGAGCCTGAAATGCTCTCTGTTGGGCTGCCTAGCCAGAATGAATGCCCTCCAGGTATGCATTTGTTTGTTGCAAATGCCTCTCAACACCATGGATGGCATTCACAATGGTAGACTGCCCAACAGTGAGGGATCGCAGGAGGTCAATAGCCTCCTCACTGAGGGCAGCAGGGCTGACTGGGGCAGGGCCTGAGGTGCCTGGGGCGAAGGAGATGCCCACCCTCCTGGGTGAGCGGGCACGGGACACAGGCTGAGGGGCTGCTGGGAGGGGAGTGCTGGTAGGGGGGTGGCGGCTGTACCTGTTGATGCGGGGGGCACATAGAGGCCCGCCACCGCAAAGGAGCTCCCATCAGAGGAGGAGTCGCTGTCACTACTGTCACCTCCTGTCCCTGCCGTGGAGTTCCCCTCACCCTCCGTCCCACTGGTGGCTTCAGACTCTGTTGTTTCGCCCTCCAGGGCCAAGTGGGATGCAGCTCCCTCCTGCTCCAGTGCCACTGCTCCTCCGTCTGATGATGCTATTGCACACAAGAACAGGGAGACCACAAAAAGTGGGGGGGGGGAGACAGAAGAGAGACATGTTCAGTGCATGCAACACCACTACCGTTGGCGGACACTACAGACACAGCAGACCGCTCCACTACGCCATGCACTTATAGTTCCTAGATTATTTCCAGGGCCATGGGGTACAAGGCCTATGCCCGATTGCTGCACACATGGAAGTCACAGGAGCCTGACTAGGTGTAGATGGCACTAACCAATAGTTGGGTTGGGGTGCCACTGAGCCTGCCTCACAAGGGACCTTGCCTACCAAGCTCGCCCTGGGCTAGGGGAACCCACTGCCCACCTCCCCTACCCAGACACCTCGTAATGCGCGCAGAGTCAGATGATTGTGACTGTACTCACCCCCTTGTGGCTGCTGTGATGTCCTCAAGCGCCCATCCAACTCCGGATACGCTACCGCCAGGATCCGGAACATCAGGGGGGTCATGGTGCGACGGGCACCCCTCCCACATTGGGAGGCCATCCCCAGCTGGGTCTCCGCCGTCTTCTTGCTCCAGCGGTGCAGCTCCTCCCATCTCTTACGGCAGTGGGTGCTCCATCTGTGGTGGACCCCCAGGGTCCGGACGTCCTTGGCGATGGCATGCCAAATATCCTTCTTCTGGTGGGCGCTGACCTAGAGGAATAGTACAGGGAATAAGGATAATCTTTACCCGTCCGGACCGTCATACTCATTGGCCCACGTTCCCACCCTTGCCCTGATGCACATACACTCACTGTCTGCTCATGCAGGCCTCAGTCCCCCCCCCATGTATCTTCCAGCCACACCACTCCAAACAGGCATTGCCCATGCAGCATGCTCACAGTGTACTCACCTGTTTGTCTGGAGGACCGTAGAGTAGCGTGTACTTGGGGAGGACCCCATTCACTAACTTTTCCATCTCCTCCGAAATGAAGGCAGGGGCCCTTTCCCCAGACACATGAGCCATCGTTGCTTCCAGACCCAGGTCACAGCAGCACTTGCATTGTAGGTCCTCTCCTGTCGAAGGTCAGGTATCAAGTGAGTGAACAGACAGAAAATGGCGGTCATGTCCGCAGCGGTGCGTACCGTCACCGCCGGCATACATCGTCATTGGCCCCTGGGACCCTTGGGTCCAATATTAACCAATGCTGAATTGTGCCGCGGTCTTCGACCGCCTACCACGACGGTGTTGAACGCCAGCTTGCAGGTCAGGCAGCCGCCATTTCAGGGTGCAACATGGCATTAATAATAACTGCGTCACATCTATCTAGGCCTCGCATACAGACAGTAAAATGCACATTGCGGATTAATAAATGTGTGCTAATGACATTTTGTAATACCTCAGTGTTGGCTAACTCTCTGCTCGCTGTTCTCGTCCATAGGGCACGTCTGCTGGGGCAGGAGATGAGATGGCGGCATCCTCCGGGGTACAGACCATTGGTGGACCTGTCGACAATGTAAGAGAGACACATAATAGTCACATACAGACTTGATCGTGCAACAATCCATGAACTGTGTGCCAAGTTGGAGCCAGACCTGATGTCAGCTATCCGCCATCCCACAGGGATCCCCCCTCTAGTGCAGATCCTGTCAGTACTCCATTTCCTGGCAAGTGGGTCTTTTCTAACCACAGTGGCCATAGCATCACGGATGTCCCAGACAATGTTCTCTAACGTGTTGTCCAGAGTGTTGTCTGCCCTGCTGAAACACATGCGCAGCTACATCGTTTTCCCTCAGGTGGAGGATTTGCCTACAGTGAAAGGTGACTTCTATGCCCTGGGACATATCCCCACCACCATAGGTGCCATTGATGGGACATATGTGGCCTTGGTACCCTCCGCAGGAGTGAACAGGTGTACAGAAACCGGAATAGCTACCATTCTATGAATGTGCAGATGGTGTGTTTGGCCGACCAGTACATCTCCCATGTGAATGCCAAGTTTCCTGGCTCAGTTCATGACGCTTACATTCTGAGGAATAGCAGCATCCCTTATGTGATGGGGCAACTCCAGAGGCACTGTGTGTGGCTAATAGGTGAGGACAAGGACCCTATACCCTGTCAATAGTTGTCTGGGTCTGGGGTTGTTCCTACAGGTTAGTGTGTGTCTAACAATTGTCCCTCAATATTTTCAGGTGACTCTGGTTACCCCAACCTGTCATGGCTACTGACCCCAGTGAGAAATCCCAAGACAAGGGCAGAGGAATGCTACAATGAGGCACATGGGCGAACTAGGAGGATTATAGAAAGAACCTTCGGCCTCCTGAAGGCCAGGTTCCGGTGCCTCCGTATGACAGGTGGTTCTCTCTACTACTCACCAAAGAAGGTGTGACAGATCATCGTGGCCTGCTGTATGCTGCACAACCTGGCTTTGCGATGACAAGTGCATTTTCTGCAGGAGGATGGTCCAGCTGGAGGTCTTGTGGCAGCTGTGGAGCCTGTGGACAGTGAAGAAGAGGAGGCAGAAGAAGAGGATATCAACAACAGAAACAACGTTATCCAGCAATACTTCCAGTGAGACACAGGTAAGAAGATATCACTGCCTCCCACATCTCATACTATTGTTTGACCTATCATAAGTCTGTCATTTTCACCCAGTGTATGGACCCTGACCTGTCACTTTGCCTTTCCATTTAACAGATGTGGGTCCCACTTAGTGACCCCTGCTATATTTCCTCATGGACTAGAGCTGTGTTACATCGGTATGTTGGTATGTTGACATTTAAATTGACATTGCTATATTCCATAGTTCTTTCAATTACAGATTTGTGAAAGCACAGACTGACTCCAGATTGTTTTGTGATTAATGTGTGTTTATTTTTGTGCAAATAAGTGGAGCGGGTTGTAAAATGGTCAGGGGTGATGGTGGAAGAATGTCCATGGCAGAGTCCAGTCTATTTGTTTCACAGATGCATTGTCCAAAGGGGCATAAGAAGTGGAGCAAGGGCAGTTGAAGGATGGACAGGGTGACAAAGTGGGACAGAAGGATGACATTCAGGGGGGTCTCATTTCCTGGTGGGGGTCTTGGCAATGTTTTCTGTCTTGTTCCTGGATCTCAGGGACCGTTTGCGGGGTGGCTCTCCACCTGCAGGGGGTGGGGTGCTGGTGTCGTGGTCCTGTGGTGGTGCCTCCTGTCCACTAGCGCCGGCCGAGGTGGTGGGCTGTTCATCATCCAGGCTAGTGTCAGGGGCCCCTTGTTGTGCCACAGTGTCCCTCCTGGTGTTGACAAGGTCCTGCAGCACCCCTACAATGGTGACAGTGTGGTGTTGATGGACTTGAGGTCCTCCCTGATCCCCAGATAGTGTTCCTCCTGCAGCCGCTGGGTCTCCTGAAATTTGGCCAGTACCGTTGCCATCGTCTTCTGGGAATGATGGTACGCTCCCATGATGTTGGAGAGGGCCTCGTGGAGAGTGGGTTCCCTGGGCCCGTCCTCCCCCTATCGCACAGAGGTCCTTCCAGTTCCCCTGTTTTTCTGTTCCTCTGTCCCCTGAACCATGTGCCCACTGCCACTTCCCCCAGGTCCCTGATTTTCTTGGGGTGGTGGGTTTGCCTGGGTTCCCTGTAGTGGTGGACACACTGCTGCTTAACGTGTCCTGGGGACAGAGGGATGGGCCCGCTGGGTGGGTGCTGTGCTGGTGTTTCCTGATGGGGGAGGCTCTGTGGTGGCTTGTGACAGTGTCAGGGGAACCACCTGTCCCGAGGTCCCAGATGGGCCGGGCTGGTCATTTTGATCCAGTTGTGCAGAGCTGCTGTCATCACTGTGGGCCTCTTCTGTGGGGGGACTGGACATGTCTGGAACCTCCTGTCCGGTGACGTTGGGTAGGGGTCCTGCAGGGGTGTAAAGGCATGATTATTGCATCTGTGTGTGCCATTGTGTGATATAGGTGAGTCACACTGTACTCCAGTGCTTGCCTTCTTGTCTAGGTCATTCTGTGATATTTGGTTTGTGGTCTGTGTGGGTATCTGTTGTGGACATGCTTTTGTGATGGGTGTCCTTGCTTTGGTGTTGCATGCAGGGCTTGGTGTTGGGATGCGTGGGTTTTGATAGGGGGACATATGTGAGGTGTTGGAGGTATGGGGGTGAGGGTGAGGGTGGGGGTATGTGATGGCATGCAGGTAGGGTGGGGGATATTACAGGTAAGAGTTGCCTTACCAGAGTCCATTCCTCCTGCTACTCCTGCGAGGCCCTCAGGATGCAGTATTGCTAAGACTTGATCCTCCCATGTTGTTAGTTGTGGGGGAGGAGGTGGGGGTCCACCGCCAGTACTCTGTACTGCAATCTGGTGTCTGGAGACCACAGAACTTACCTTCCCCTGTAGGTCGTTCCACCTCTTCCTGATGTTATACCGTGCTCTGGGGTGCTGTCCCACTGCATTGACCCTGTGGATGATTCTCCGCCATCTTCCTATTAATGGAGGTGTGCTGCACCTGTGATCCGAATAGCTGTGGCTCTACCCGGACGATTTCCTCCACCATGACCCTGAGCTCCTCCTCAGAGAACCTGGGGTGTTGTTGAGGTGCCATGATGTGGTGTGGGTGATGTGTGAGGTGGTGTGTGTTGTGATGTGTGAGGGGATGTGTTTGTGTGTGTTTTCTGAGGTGCGCGGATGTTGTGTAAGTGATGATGTTGTGTGCCTGTCGATGCTAGTGTTGTTTTAGGTGGTGTCTCTCTCTGGCCTTCTATCGCAATTCTGATTGTAAGGGTTTGTGGGTGATGTGGGTGTGTGTTTTATATTGGATTGGGTGTGTGGGAGTGGTGTGTGTATGTGTATCAGGTGTGTGTATTTCGATTTGTCCAATGTGGTTGTGTTTTGTAGATGTGTGTGTATTTTGAGCGCTGCGGTGTGTACCGCCAATGGAATACCGCGGTTGAAAGACCGCCGCGTGGATTCGACGGTCGTGATAGAGTGGGTGTATTCCTGTTGGCATGATTGTGGAGGTTTTGTTATCGCCAGTTTATCACTGACCTTTGGTGTGGCGGACTTGTGTGGGTGTCTGGATTTTGCCGGATTCCGAGCTGTGGGTCGTAATAGCTGTAGCTGAATTCCGCCGTCACAGCGGTGTGTTGGCGGTCTTCTGCACGGCGGTAAGCGGGATTTACCGCCAATGTTGTAATGAGGGCCAAAGTGCCCATCAGAACTTGTCTGACCAGAGAAATAATAACCATCATATTATATGGTAGGGAAAGTGCCATAAAGACATGCAAGAGAAATGCGGTGGTTGAAATATAATCTGTGTGCTGGTAGTTTCCACTTATATTCTGCACATTTCAGAGTGTCATTTCAGAATTCAGTACTGTACGTTATTACTGCCTTTATCACCCTGAAATAAACACATACTGTGTGTTGGACTTGCCCTCTCTCCAGGGTCACCCCGAACATTGTGCCTTCACGGCTCCTGTTTTCTGAATTCTGTTTTTGGTGGCATTAGGACTCTGTGCACTTTACCACTGCTAACCAGTGATCAAGTTCTTGTGCTCTGTATCTAAAACATACTAAAATTGGCCTACACCTGATTGTCATATTTCATTTACTTATAGGTCTTGGGTATATGGTACAACATGTACCTAGGGCTGTAAATTAAATGCTACTAAGGGGCCTGCAGCTCTCATTATGCCACTAACTAAAATAACACTTTAAACATGTCTCAGGTCTGCCCCTGCAGCCTGTAGTGCAGTTTTTAAACTGCCAGTTCGACCTGGTAAAATACACCTTTTGCCAGGCATAAACTTTCCTCTGTAAAACATATAAGTCACCCATAAGGCAGGTCTAAGACAGCCTATAGGTTAGTGTGCAGTATATTTGAAAAGTAGGACATGTGTTTTATGGTTTACATGTCCTGGTAGTGAAAAACTCATATATTTGTTTTTGGTTATTTTAAGGCCTACATCTCCCTTAGAATAACATTGGGCTGCCTTATCACATTTAATAATTGTTAATGTTTGACTAAGAGCAGGTAGACATTTCATGTTTGGACTCAAGTTAATTGTAATTTAAAATCCTGTTTAATGGTAAAGTAGGATTGTAAATCACAATTCTATAATTGCCACTTTTAGAACATTGGCATTTCCCTGCCCAAAGGTTTCAGAGGCATTGTTGGAGATTCCACCTGAATGGGCCTGTTAATGGCTCCCCCATTAAGAATGCATTTTGGGCCCAGACAGGGAACAATAGGACCTGTTTGAGCTGGGAGAGGATTGATGGGACAAAGCTGTTCCCTGCCTTACTTTCATTACAAAGGGCTGCCTCCAGCACACATACACAAAGGAACCTGACACTAGTGTTTTCTCACCCCAGACTTCTTGGAGTGCTGTGGGTTCATTTTACACTCTGCTTGGGTACACATATTTTAGCTTGGCTTAGGCCTTCAGCCTGTGCCCTTTCACCTACATATGTGCTCTGATTTCATTTTTAGTGAGCCTGCTTTCAGCAGAGATGTTTTAATTTTTGAATCAGCTGTAACTTTGTGATTCTGCAAAAGCATTGTTATAATTATTCACCATGTACCTCTGTCCAACACTGACAAAAACAGTACATGATAATCCAGCTAGTAATTGTCACCACAAGAGTATTTAAACAGTCCAACTCTTAGGAACATGCCCAAGTCAGGCCTTTTCAAGTGACAGAAATATGGTTCTTATAAAAGCATTCTACAGGCCAAGGGACAACAGGGAGGTCATTCCGGCCATTATTGCATCCCTGATGCCTGCCATTTAATTGCTGACCTCAGCCCTGTCTCTACAACCGGCCAGGAGAGTGCTGGCAGACCACTCTTCTCAGGTAATGGGGGTGGGTGTTCCTCTCATGGACTAAGTACGAACAGATTGGGCTATCACCGCTATGCTCTCGCTTAGGTGTTAGGGGATAGGTAGAATTCATACATGCATGTTATTCCAATATGTTGGGACTGTTTATTTTCTTTTTTCTGGTCACCACCATTCGAATCTTGTTATGTCTCATTGCCCTAATAATTGCAGGTAATATCTTTTATTGTGGATTGCAATCTTTTCAATAAATGTATTGAAAACCATCCTGATTCTCTTTCTTTGGCCTATGTGTATGCATGAGACCTTTTGCTAACGAGAGAAAGTGGTGAGACTTTTGACCACGACTTCCCCTGAGAAGCCACACAGAGTCATGTGGCAGGCTGCCACAAATCACCTTCCCTTTCAGGTTTGGGTGAGGTGCTGCAAACTAGCTGAAAGGGTTGTGTCAGGTTGGTGCAGTGCTTTACCTGAGCACTGAAGGGATGATTTGACTCCCTTAAATTGTTGTGACAGTTTCTGTATAACAATACAGCACCAGACAGCTGCTACACAGCCTTGGAATGTAAACACAGTCATGTGCCTCTTTAGGTTTCGCAGCACGAAGAAGCTTGTTGAAACGGCTCCTAGTGCATTAATTAGAGGAAAAGTAGTTTGTAGGACGTGCTATTTCACTATGTTATGGTAAAATAGTATGCAACTCTCAGGTGGCTGCCTAATGGAATCTACTGCGTCAACCTACTGGATAGTACTAGATGACATAATTTGAAAAAAATCAAAGGCGGATACAACACACAGGGCATCTTAATTACCCAACTATGGAGCTGATTTAGATCTCAGCAGAGGGAAAACTCTGTCATAAACGTAACAGATATCCCTTCCGCGATATTACGACCCCTATAGGAAATAATGGGATCATAATACGGCGAATGGGATATCTGTCACATATATGATGGAGTATTCCCCTCCACCAAGATCTAAATCAGGCCCTACGTTACAAATGATACCTGGCACACATTGCTTGTGTCCTTTGTGACAACGCGTCAACGCTTGCCACAATAACGCTATACAGAGCTGGCCTTTGCTAGGATAGCGCCCTGGGTGTGGGCAGAGAGAAATTTGGCACTGTTGGAAATGGGGTCTTTGGTTGGCAGTCAGGGTACCCCCTGTCCAACCAAGGACCCTCACTTTAGTCAGGGTAAGTCACACACAATCCACATTATCCTGCGCCCACCCTCTGGTAGCTTGGCACTGAGCAGTCAGGCTTAACTTAGAAGGCAATGTGTAAAGTATTTGTGCAGTAAATCATACAATAACACCATATAGCACCACAAAAATACACCACACAGTGTTTGGAAAAATATATAATATGTATCTGGATAAATGCAGGTCAAAACGATTAAAGGTGCAATAATTAAATGTTGAGATATCGCTGATAAGTGATATAAAGGCCTTCATTACGACTTTGGCGGTCTTGCAAAAAGACTGCCGAAGCCGGAGGCGTCACAATACCGCCAGTGCTGGTGGTATTGGTGGCACCCTATTGTAACATTTCTGCTGGGCCAGGGACGGAAACAGCGTTTCCGTCCTCTGGCCCAGTGGAAAAGTCACCTCAACATTGCAGCTGGCTCATATTAGAGGCTCAGGCAGTGAAATTCAGGCAGTGAAATTCAGGCAGTGAAATGCGCGATGGGGCTGTGCCTGGGGGGCCCTGCAGTGCCCATGCCAAGTGCATGGGCAGTGCAGGGGCCCCCAGGGGCACCCGAGTCCCCCTTACCGTCAGCCTTTCCATGGAGGTGTTTGCCGCCATGGACAGGCTGCCCGTAGGGGACTCATAATCCCTAGGGAGGCACTGCCCTGGGGATTATCACCGCCTGGCGGAAGCAAGGCGGTATTGTGGAGGGGCCGGCGGTATGGCCGTGGCTAATGCACCAGAGTCATAATACAAATGTGCCTTTGAAGTGGGGGACACTTCAAAGAGTGGTGGCTTAGAAGTGCACCCGGTCCACTTTCAGTTCAATCCTGTCTGCCAGGATACCAGTAGGGGGTGTGGCAGTCCTTTGTGTGAGGCCCTTCCAGCCCAGGAAGACCCATTCAAAATGCAGATGTATGCAAGTGAAGCTGAGTATCCTGTGTTTGGAGTGTGTCTGAGTGAATGCACAAGGAGCTGTCAACTAAACCCAGCCAGATGTGGATTGTAAGGCACAGACAGATTTAAGTGCAGAGAAATGCTCACTTTCTGAAAGTGGAATTTCTAAGATAGTAATATTAAATCCAACTTCGCCAGTCAGCAAGAGTTTTATCACCATTCTGGCCATAGTAAATATGACCTTCCTACTCCCTT
Organism: Pleurodeles waltl; assembly: GCF_031143425.1. NCBI lineage: Eukaryota > Metazoa > Chordata > Amphibia > Caudata > Salamandridae > Pleurodeles > Pleurodeles waltl. Next base: position 941,694,526 of record NC_090443.1, read on the forward strand.
CAGATCAGCAGCTACCACTCAAACAACGTATGAGGGCAGCCCCAATGTTAGCCTATGAAGGGAGCAGGTCTCACAGCAGTGTAGAAACTCATTTAGGAGTTTTACACTACCAGGACATGTAAACTACATAGGCACATGTCCTGCCTTTTGCCCACACAGCACCCTGCCCTATGGGTTACCTAGGGCATACCTTAGGGGTGTCTTATATGTAGAAAAAGGGGAGTTTTAGGCTTGGCAAGTATTTTTGAATGCCAAGTCGAATTGGCAGTGAAACTGCACACACAGGCCTTGCAATGGCAGGCCTGAGACAAGGTTTAGGGGCTACTTTAGTGGGTGGCACAATCAGTGCTGCAGGCCCACTAGTAGCATTTAATCTACAGGCCCTAGGCACATACAGTGCACTCTGCTAGGGACTTATAAGTAAATTAAATAGTCTAATTGGGTAAGATCCAATGTTATCATGTTTTAAAGGGAGAGAGCATATGCACTTTAGCACTGGTTAGCAGTGGTAAAGTGAGAAGAGTCTTAAAACCAGCAAAAACAGTATCTAAAAAGTAGAGGGAGGCAGGCAAAAAGTTAGGGGTGACCACCCTAAGGCTGTCAGGTCTAACAGCACCCTTGCTGATGGTAGTGAATTAAATTAGGTAACAGGGTGTCCCTTTTGTGTCACTGAGCAGAACTTTGATGAGAAACAGCTGGCCCCTGAACACAAACATCCCCAGACCTCCCACAGCTCACCTAAATCACCAACAGCTTAGCTGCTTCACGCAGATGATGGTTTGTTGATGTGTGTCAGCAGGCGTCAGAGGCAGTGACGACTCCTGTGTTCCCCTCCTACCCCCTCACCAGCAGCAGCAGCTGCGAAACTTGAACTATAAAATGATAATAAACTATGTTTATTATTGTTTCATTTTTCTAGGGGATGGGGCCATGGGGGATGACAGGCACGAGGGGGAGTGATATGCACTGTTGTCAGTGTGGCCAAACCGACATGCGCACTGAGCTGTCTCCAGCCTGAGCTGTGTTGCCGAGTTGAAGATAGCAGGCGCAGGCTCCAAGTCTGTCTGGGAGCGCAAATCGAGGGCACTCAGGCCAGTCCTGATGCTGTTCTCATGCTTCCAGCAGGATGAGAGGAGCGTTAGGATTGGACGCAGGGCAGTTTGGGAGCTTGTGCCTGCAGAAGAGCCAGAAGAGCAGTGATGTGGCGGCAATATGACGGGCGGCAGGTAAACTTTTTTGGGTTTTTTTCTGTTTGTATTTTTGTTGAGTTGTTGTTTTGTGCCCCAGCCCCACCACTCTGCCGTGGCTGGTCAGAGGGTGAAGTGAGGGCAGGGAAGGGGGCTAAATGGATGTTAAAAATATTGCCCGCGGTATGATAATGAAAGTCTAAAACCACTTTAAACTGGAAAATCAGACAGAAACGAACAGGCAGGGACAAGGCTGGAGCAAGATGAGAAGGACGCTGTTGTTGGCATAACCTTAATGCACACAGCTCCATGCGCCCCTCAGAATATTGGCACCATGGGCCTAGGCCCAGCTCCCCCTGCTAAAGGCCAGCCCAGAAGCCACAACTGCAATTGCACATGAAAGTCTCAAGTATTCAGTGAACTAATTGGATGGCTTGCGCTTGTGTTTACTTTCGTTTTACTTGTTATTGGTGACGTCTACAGTGCCTAGAGGTAGTCAAGTTGCACTCTAAAACTCATGTGAAGCAAGTAAAAACATTTTTTTCTAAATTTTCTCCATGATGCTCTTCATATAACGCCTCTATCAAAGACATTATCTAATTCTTGCATAGTTTGAAAATTCCGCCAACTCCTGGAAGCCCCATTAGGTTTAATTTGCTGGTGTTCAACATGAATGCAGAACTGTCAAAGAGGCATGTTGTGACTGTGAGTAAAGGGGATGTGACGTGTCACCATAGTACAGCCATCTAAAACAAATGGGGGACATATCATGATCACGCGCACAGGCTCAGCATAGAACCCAGCATCTCTTTTTGGCATCTGAAGCTTGTACAGTTCATGCACAGAACTTACACACAAAGAGCAGTAACAGCAAAGGAAGCAGCATTTCAAGCTTCATCTATACACACAGAATAGAAAGGCAAAAGTGCAAAATTCTTCTGGCCTGAAGCGATTTAGCATAATCACTTTCAGTACCCTCATAGTGGGCAAACAAATGTTGCAAAACTGTGGGGAATGAAGGGAAATGTTGGTGTGAAGAGGAAGAAAAATAACAAGTAGAACGACCTTCAGTAAAGGCAGTAGGTCCCACCAGTGTAATATCTATTACCTTTGTCAATTTCTTTAGTCATATTGTGCAGTATAGTTGAAAGCAAAAACATTCTTTTAAAAAGCGCTTACAGCCATGATGCACAGCAGCCATGTTCCTGTACAACATGGCTAAAAAACATCGACAAAGCCAATAGATCTTTCATTGGCGAAACCTACTGGCACACTGGTCACATTCAACTCGCTTGATATACCCGCCAAAATCCTGTCCAGCAAGGAGTTGTTTTAGAGCTAGGGGATAAAAATAGCGCACTTCCAGGAGAACTGCTACCCACTGTTACCACTGGCCCAAGAGCAATCAGTAGGCAAGAATATTGGCAAGGGCAGTCGCACTGCCTTAACCTGCCCGAGGCAAAGTGCAGGGCAGCAGGCAATTTCATCTTTGAAAAGTGCTGTTAGTGGGCCCCTTTGTACAGGTGGATATGCTGGGCTGACAACTCAAACATCTACAGCCCAGTTGGTGGAATCCTCTGTAATGCGAGTAGCAACTAAAACGGATAATACAGACTATTGGAGCTGGCTCCCCTCGGTTTTATTAGAAGCACGACAAGTTAAGCCACCACACAGACTGAAATGATGATCCCTTGAGGCACAACGTGATAATGCAAGGCGCAATATGCATGTGCCTGGAATTTGGGGGACCTTGCACGGAAAATTGAAGAAACTCCAATGTCGGAATGGCACAATCCAAATCCCCCTAATTGGGTTCATCGAATACAACAGATGGGCAATTAAAAGCTGCACCCATGAAAGAGCCAAAGGTGGGCTGGTGACCTATGGAAGTTCCAAACTCGCCACTAGAGTCACGGTGCTAGATACCAAGGCTTTTGGCGATTCACTTGGAAGAATGGGACAAGCAGCGGACAAGCCCGCTGGTTTTGGTTAACATCTATATTAATCAGAGGGAAAAAAGAGCTAAAGTTGAAAAACTGGTCAAATTGCTCTGGAGTGGAAAGTGAACCACGGATGGCGAATCTGGTACTCACCAGAGACTTTCACCTGAACCTTTTCAAAGATAAAAGCGAAGATGATGAAGTAGTCTTTGATCCCCCTGCCATAAACCACTTTTTACAAATAGAGAAGACAAACTTGGGAAAACGTTTGCAAAGGCCTGTGAACTAGCAGGGATGATAATGCTAAATGGACATCGTTCCGGTGACTCCCTACCATCTTGGACAAGCTGCTTGCTTCTTTCCTTGACTATACCTTAGTTAGTGACAGTATGTTTAGCAGGATACGCACCTTTAAGATTGACCAGCGAACAGAAAGTGATCGCCGGCCACAAAATAACTGGCTACGCGCCAACGCACCAGTTCTGGGTTGTGCCCAGAAAAGGCAGGAAGAAGTTCATACTGAGAATTTAAAATGCCTTAAAGGGAGTCTAAAAGATATTCAAGTACTGGCAAGTGAGGTGGGTGAAATATTGAAGGAAGCTTCAACTTGTAAGCAATATCAGATGAAAGCCTGGGAACATATCTCGGAATGTTTAGTGGCAAGGCATCCAGCCATCTCTAGGATTAATGGCAAATGCATTTGCGCAACAGTTATATCATCTGGCTGAAGTCAATTTACCTCATTAGAGCATGGATTATTAAAACCTTACGATTGCTGTGCGCAGCACTGCAGAACCACGCACTGCTGTAATTCCTTTGACATTATTGCAGAAGACTGAAGAGAGAGGTCTGATTGCATAAGAAGGGCAAAGCCGAATTGTTATGGGCCACGCTCCTACACTGCTCAAAATCAAATGATCACAGGAAATTTTAGAAACTAATAAATGATCTTGACAAGGTTCCCAGGGCAGCAAACAATGCGAATATAAGTGGAGAAGAATGGGTGAACTTCTTCAGAGCCAACTATAAAGAAAGTACAGAGACCGTTACCGCCCTGGGACCCCGCTCCTGCATAACATCTAACACAGCCCCTATTGATAAGAATAGCGATAGTGCGACAGACATCTTTGAATACAACATCACAAAGCTGGAGAAAATCATTGAGCGCTCATGTAACAACTGTGTTCCAGGCCCCAATGGAATCCCGCCAACTCTCCTGAAGATAAACATCACAACATGGACAGGCTTCCTGATTTCAGTGTTTAACCATATATTACAGACTGGAAACATCCCAAAAAGCTGGAGAGGGTCAGTTTGTCATCCCACCTTTAAAGGCGGGAAACCCGTGGCACCAAAAAACTATTGTTTGATAGCTTTGCTAGGTGTGGACCTCCAATATTTCTCAACTCTACTTCTGAAACATCTCGCAGAATGGGCAACCGAGACAAAACAGGGACAGATGAACCAAAGGAGGTTCTCCAAGAAGCAGGGGACTCTCTCTAATGTAAAAGCCATGGGCCTAATAATGAAAAAAGTGAGCGACACTGGCACCACACTGTATATGTGCTTTGTGGACATCAAGGCGACCTTTGACTGCGTTTCCCGAGAGCTGCTGTGGGAAAAGTTACAGCATTGGGGCATCCCCCAGAAACAAGTACGAGCAATGCAGTTGGTATATTCAGGAACATGGGTAAAGATCAAGGCTGGGGACTGCTGCCACCTGTAGTAAGTTGCTCTTACCTGAAGTAAGAACTTCAGGGTTAAAACAAGATTGCATTATAGCCCCCTTATTCTCCAATTTGTTAATTCCGGACCTACCTCCATTCCTGGCTGAAGTGGGGCCGCACGCACCAACCCTTGGTGGCAAATAGCTGTGTAACATCTTATATGCTAATGATCTGCTCATGCTAAGTAACACCAGAGTAGGTCTTCAACAACTTATTAACAGGCTAGCAGAGTATTCTGTTAAAAAAAAAACTAGTCAGAAATTAATTTGAAAAAGACCAAAGTTATGCTTTTGAAATGCGAAATTTCAAAATCTGGGAAATGGCACTTCCACGGGTCAACGATAGAGAAAACATCAACATATACTTATCTATGGGTTAAATTGGACCTGAGGGGTCATTTGTAGCAATTAAAGGCCATTTCAGCAAAAGCAGATGCATTAAACATTGCCTTTTCCAACCTAAGTGTAGGAAGCTGGCTCTGTATATACTATACCAAAGTAAGGTATAGGGTGCACAGAGTCCAGTGGATTCCTAGAGGCTTTACAGAGATTAAAGTAGATAATACTAATTATCTCTTTTGTGGTAGTGTGGAGGAGCAGTTAGGCTTATCAGAGGGTAGTGCTAAACATTTGTTGTACATACACAGTCAGGAAATGAGGCACATACTCAATGACTAACTCCAGACCAAAGTTTATGTAAAAACTGATACTTTGCTACTTTTATTTTTGTACCAGAAGGGTATTTGTTGCAGGTAAGTACAGTTTCATTTGTTAACACTTTCAAGTATCAATAGGACTTTTGATGAAAATCAACAGTGAGGACACGTTTCAGATAGCAATACTTTTCAATGGTAAAAGTAGACAGTGCAAAATCAGTGAATACAATGCAGTGCTGCAGGAGGAAAAGCACAATTACCATTTGCAAGTAAGTACTCAACTTAATATCCCAGTCTTTGGGGTTTTAGGTGCCCCCTGGGCAAAGTCCCAGGAGACACCAAGATGGCACCACCCGCAGCAAAGGGGTGGCTGAGTGCAGAGGTCAAAGTTGTGGTAGGGTGACCAATGGAAATAAAACTGGGGGCCATTTTAAAGGTACGGTTTCCAGGTAAGTACCTGTGGTTTCAGGACACAAGCCCTGAGGGTTGAGATTAGCACAGGGGGAGCCACAAGACAGCACCAAATATGCACCATCAGCGACCGAGGGGTGGCAGGGTGGAAACACAGCATTGGGTCCCCAATGCAAAGCAATGGAGGTCGTTGGTTTCACAAAGATACCGCAGGCGCAGTCCAGGCAGCTGGATGAAGGAAACCGGTGGTTGGACAGGTAAGTTGGGATGTCACTGGACGTCAGAGGGCTGTCAGTTAGGTTCCCCAAGGTCTGGAGGCTGCAGAGGCAGGGGTGCCTTTGGCTATCAGGAAATGTTCACCAGAGCCAGTCACGGTCATGGGGATCCTTCAGATTGAGGCTGCAGGTGTTGTCATATTGGCCAAGAGTGGTCAGCTCACTGCGGATTTTGGTTTAGAATCACTGGGGAACCACCAATGGGCAACCGGCACGTGGGCCGTAGGCGTTGAGTGCATAGTGGTCTGGACTCGTAGTTCTGGAGGGCACTGAAATCCTTGGTGTTGGCTTTTTTGTGGACAGGGCTACTGTCATTGGGAGTTCTTGGTCCTTAGGGAGGGCAGGCAGTCCTCTAAGGGGTTGTAGAGGGTGCTGGGCCTGCAGGATGAGTTGTCTTCTTGTAGCAGTAATTTTGAAGCTGCAGACAGGCCAGTAGGGCTGGGGCCAAGTCAGTTATCGCCTGAAATCTTCAATGCTGGTGTGATGTTCAGTCTTTTTACTTCTTTATCTCACCATGAAGCTGGGGAACAAGGTTGAGGGGTGCCCCTAAATATTATATTAAGGGGTGTTACAGAGGTCAGAGGTCAGTAGCCAGTGGCTACTGATCTCTAGGGTGCTTACACCCTTCGTGTGCCCACTCCCTTTGAAGAGGGTGGCACATCTCTATTCCTATTGGCCAGCATCCTCCAAACCAAGATGGAGTATTCTGAAGAGAGGGGTTCACCTCAGCTCTGGGCACCCTAGGGGTGGTCCCAGCTGAGGTGGACACTCCTTCTCTGTTTACTACTTTTCCTGCCTGACCTGCCACCAAAACATGGGGCTTGGTCATCTCCACTGTCTTTAGTTAGCAGAACAAAGGACAAGAGCCTTTGAGGCTCACCGCCGACTGTTGTTGTTTCTGCTAGGGGGAGGGTTGAAGCACCTCCACCCAGAGTAGGCTTTGTTTCTGACCTGCAAGAGCACAAAAACTCTCACCGCAGGGGGTCAGAAACCCATCTGGTGGTGGCAGGGTGGCAGAGACCAGTCAGCCACATACAAAAGAGCTGGTCGGTTTTCAGGGGGCCACTCTAAGATGGCGTCTGTGTGCATTTTGTTTCATAAATCCAACACTGGCATCACTGTGGGTTTATTATGCTGAGTAGTTTAATAACAAGCTTCTTAGCTTTCAGTAAAGACATCATGGATCTATGGAGTTCATAGTGACAAACTTCCAGCCCATGTACTCAGTATGGCTTCACTGCATTTACAGTGTTCTAAGAATGGACTTAGACACTATGGGGGCATATTGTTCTTGCTGCTATGCCCTCACTTGTGGTATAGCGCACCCTGCCTGAGGGGTGACTTACCTATGCACAGGCAGTGTTTGTACACATGGCACCCAGGGATGGGTGTTGACTTCACCTTTTTCTCTGCACCAAAAAAAAAGGGTGGCATAACACATGCTGCACCTCTTAAAGACCCTCTCTGGCCACAAGGTCCTTGGTACCACTGCTATCTTTTACAAGGGACTTAGATGTGGGCCAGAGGTGTACTAATTGAAGGAGCAATGGTACAGTTTGGGGGAAAGAACACAGCTACTGGGGCCTGGTTAGTGGGGACCCAGCCCACACTCAGTGAAGTTAGCATCAGATATTAGGCCAAAAGTGTGTCGAGGTAACTATGCCAAAAGGGGCACTTTCCTACACTAACAAAACAATTGTGGGGTCACAATTTCAAGGACTTATTTACGGTGGGGAGATCAAAATTGTTTCCAACTCTGTTTTTTGGAGGGAAGATCATGCTAGGGGAGGATGCCGATATCCTGGAGAAATTCACACAGATAACATATAAACAGGTGTGTTAGTTGCCAAAGTCCACCTCCCCAGCCCAAGTAAGATTAGAGTTCTCTCTGCCAAAGCAAACACTAACCAGGCAAGATGTGTTTTTAAGATGCTGTCACCGCTTGAGGAATGCCCCCAAAGATACTCTTGCACTTCATGCATGGATTGAAATCAAGACATAATTACCACCTACCTGCAGAACAGTTTAGAGATCTTAGGACTTTTGGATTTATGGGAGAAGAACGTCAGTGATTCTATCTTTAAGAAAATCTTGAATAAATGTATTCTGCAGATAAGCTGCTCGGAGGATAAAGGGCTAATGGCAAAGTGGACACATTGGTGGTTGGTGATGAATTCATATGAAATCTGCACAGTACAACCATACTTTGAGCTTGGTCTTTCGTTAACCATCAAAAAGAAACTAATGAAATTGTGCTTTGGTCTTCTCCTAACGCTAGAGTTAACACCCAAATGGCAGATCAAGTGGCAACCAGAGGATAACTTGTGCAGCCTGTGTCAGCAGACAAACTAAACATTTATGCATATTGTATGTTTGTGTCCAAAGTTATTAGCAGACCATAGGGCCCTGTTGCGCAGAGAATTCATCACCTTGTGAGTGAGGTCTTGTAGGGCAGCAGTGATTGTGACCCTCAACCCACAAAACTCCATGCTGAACGTGCGAGTGGTGCAGTTTTTAGCAATTTTTAATAGCAAGATGAAATTGTGTCAGGGCCTGAGTTGGGATGCGGGACCCGGGAGCCTAAGAGTCCTTAACACCACATTAAGGGTGGCTAAGGGAGGAATTAGAACCCCCTTCCCCTCTCCCATGGGTATTAAACCACATTTGTGAGCAGTTTGGCATGACTAGCAATTTTATTGTGAATCAGACTTACGGCGGAGCTGCTAGGGGCAGGGTGTGATGATTACAGTCCCCTATCAGTCAACAAAATTTAGGAGATTCAGAGTCTGTTTTTGTGGGCCCTCAAGACTATGCAAAAGCTGTCACCAGATAGTAAAACAGCTCTGTATTTATTGCATGCACAAAGTACTTCATGCATGATTGGTTATGCCGGTCCTAAAGCCAACTCTTGTATAACTTATAATGCACTTTTAATTGCATTGCGTATCACTTAAATCGTGAGAGGCTCGGTCCAATTTTATTCAGTTAAACAATGCTATTTGCACAGCGACCAGGCTGAACGGATAATGAATGTTGGGCCTCATAGTTCTGCAAAACATTGACGTCACGATTGTCTAATGAAGGATGTTTTAGTATTTATTGCATGTATGTTTTAAGATCATTGATTTGTTCAAGTTCATGGTTTTAATTAACAAATTAACTATTTTTTCACTCACTATTGGCTTTGTCAATGCTTGTTTAAACTGCCCACTGGATTGATAGTATTTGGTAGCTAGTGGACAACAACCAGAGACTCCCTTTCGCCTACCTGTCAATTTCACCATAAACCTCACAGTGTGAGGAGGGGGTGAGGCCTTGGTGCTGAGAAGCACCTAAGAGGCTCTTTCGCCTTCGTCCTGGCCCCAAACCCTCTCCTAAAAAAAAAGCTTGCTGAGGCTGCTGTCGATGTCCTGGGATGTTTTCACCCCCATTAATGGACATCAGCAGTTAAAAGCCTACGAAAACGGGCTGAAAACCACTGTTTTACAGTGGTATTCAGCTCGTTTTTCCTGCCACCATGTGATCATGGCTCCTCACTGGGAGACCATGTGAGGGGAGCCGACATCCTGTGTCACATGGTACCACCATCTGCATTGCCAGGTCTGCTTTTGAGTTGCCATCTACGCTCTGAAGTATTTGCTGCCAATTATATTGACAGAAGTAGTCTGTTCTGAACTGGACTCTGGCTGCTTCCATTTGCAAAGTGTGTTTGATGTGTGACATTTGCGGTTTATGCCCAGTGAAACCAATGGATACCTGCCTCAAAGAGACTGTTCCTGAGGCTCTGTATGTCCTCAATGTGCAAGGTCTTTGACAAGCTCTTAAACTGTTGGTTCGGGGCCTCATAGCAGGCTCTAGTTCGAGAATCACTTAAGTGGTCTGAGAGAGCAGAGCACACTAGGCTAGGCATGCTGGGTGCAGGGATACTCAGTGGCAGTTTCTTCATTGGAGCGTGGCGGCGCTGCCCCACTGCCCTCGGGCCTCATATCAAATTTTTACTTCACTTTCGAATTCCAACAGACACTGTAATCCTCAGCGCCTGGCACTCAAAAGGCATTCTGCCATTTTGCAGTAGGTAGGTGAGGGTGGGCGGAGTCGGACGTGGGGAGGTGGCGCTTGAATAGTGCTGTGACAGCTCTGGGCTTCCTTGGGGTGAAGTGCGCATGTCAGGTTGGATGGGTGCCTTGCACTGTCCAGCCCGACATGCACACTTGAACCCTCGCCTGCCTACAATAGTAGGAGTCCAGGGTGGATTACATCCACAGCCTCCAAGTCTCCAAAGGAGCGTTGGCAGCCCCTGACCCAGCCAATCCTCGCATTGCTCTCATGCTGTTTACAGCAAGGGAGCAGCATTCTAGATTAGCTCGCTCAGGAGTTGTGGGGGGTGAGCTGGTGAACAGTGACTTGAACTCTTATTCACGACTGGTCACAAGCATTGTCTTCTCTGTGACAGTGACTGACCATATGGTGTGTGCTCATTTTTGTTTAAAATAGATAGGCAGCTCCTGAGCAGGGTGCAGCAACCGCTGGAAGTGTTTATCATGAAGTCAGCCTCTGCACATGTCACACCTCTGAACAGCTACAAAAAGTTTAGGTTATCAGCTCAGAAAGCAGACCTTGGTTGGGATCCCAGCTCCCAAGTGTGTCATTGTATGAGGCTAGGTGAATCAGGTCACCCCTATCTGCGCAGTTCATGAATACAAAACGAAATAGCTGTGCAAGAAATTAAATTCTCAAGTTTATTTTTCACCCGGTCTAGTTTTTATGCATTCATCTTTGTGCAAGCTATTGTCATGACTCTCCCATTCCAAGCTTTTTTTTTACCACATATGCCAAAGTGTTAGACTTTTCATCCTTGGCGTGGTCTCCCTTAACTTTTTGCCTCTGTTCCCTGGGTTGTTGATGTGCGCTGGACTCTGATTTTACTGTTTTTGTTACTCTGGGCACTTTACCACTGCTAACCAGTACTAAAGTGCAAGTACTCCTTGACAAAATGTGTATGCAATTGGTTTATCCATGATTGGCATATTTGGTTTACTAGTAAGTCCCTAGTAAAGTGCACTAGAGGTGCCAGGGCCTGTAAATCAAATGCTACTAGTGGGCCTGCTGCACTGGTTGTGCCACCCACTTAAGTAGCTCTGTAATCATGTCTCAGACCTGCCACTGCAGTGTTTGTGTGTGCAGTTTTAACTGTAATTTTGACTTGGCAAGTGTACCCACTTGCCAGGCTTAACCCTTCCCTTTTCTTACATGTCAGACACCCCTGAGGTAGGCCCTAGGTAGCCCCAAGGGCAGGGTTCAGTGTATGGTTAAGGTAGGACATATAGTAATGTTTTTTATATGTCCTGACAGTGAAATATTGCTAAATTTGTTTTTCACTGTTGTAAGGCCTGTCCCTCTCAGAGGTTAACACGGGGGCTACCTTTAAATCTGATTAAAGTGTAGATTCCCTTTGGGAGTGGATGGACATGTGGAGTTTGGGGTCTCTGAACTCACAATTTATAAATACATCTTTTAGTAAAGTTGATTTTGAGATTGTGTGTTTGCAAATGCCACTTTTAGAAAGTGAGAATTCTCTTGCTTGTACCATTTCTGTGACTCTGCCTGTTTGTGGATTCCCTTTCTGGGTCAGTTTGACAGTTGGGCAGGTTGCACCTCACACTAGACAGTGACACAAAGGGAGCTGGGGTGTAGCATGCATATTCTGATGAGCCATCTGTGCTAGGAGGGAGGGTAGGAGTGGTCACTCACACAAGAAAGAGCAGTGCCTGCCCTCACACAATGCAGTCTCCAACCCCCTGGTGAGTGTCTGGGTCCTGGCCTGGGCAAGGCAGAATTTCACATTCAAAATTTAGAACACTTCTGGAAACAAGAGGAACCTCTGCCTGGAGAAGAGCTGAAGAGCTGTGGAAGAAGAGCTGCCCTGCCTGTGACTGTGCTTTGTGGAGCTATCCTGCAGTTGCTGCTTCTGCCAGAGTAAGAGGGCAAAGACTGGACTTTGTGTGCCTTCCATCTTGTGAAGAAATATCCAAGGGCTTGATTTAGAGCTTGCCTCCTGTTGTTTGAAGTCTCAGAGACAGCAAAGACTTCTCTCTGCCAGCACCTGGAGTCTCTGGAGAGACTCCCGCTCTGACAAGTGGTGCCCTATCCAGTCCCTGGGCCCTTGAAAGGAAAGCTGGTGAAAATCCAAGGAAATCAACTTTGGACGACTTCGGACCGACGCCGCTGCTGAATCCGGTGACGCCGCCTGCAACCGCCTCCGTGTTCTTCGCTGGAACACGATGACCTTCGCAGGCCTGACATCACTGCAGCCTGCCGAAGTCGCCGCACCACGTCGTGACCGACGCCGCTTGAAGTGCACGGATTCAACATTTCGCACAGACGCCGCAATCCCCGACTTCGGGCATTGGCTCATTTTAATTTCTTTACCAAGGTACTGTATCTGGGGGTCTATGCAACTCCGTGTCCGGCGCCGCTGGTGTCAGATTGTTGGGAACGACTCCGTTACGATGCCGTGTTAACACCTCATCGAAGCATTTTGTGTTTCTAAGCGCTATTTTTTAGTTTAATCTTTAAAAATTCATAACTTGACTTGTGTATTGGGGATTTTTGTTGTTTTGGTCTTGTTTTGTTTAGATAAATATTTCATATTTTTCTAGACTGGTGTTGTGTCATTTTGTAGTGTTTTCATTAAGTTACTGTGTGTGTTGGTACAAATACTTTACACCTAGCACTCTGAAGTTAAGCCTACTGCTCTGCCAAGCTACCAAAGGGGTAAGCAGGGGTTAGCTGAGGGTGATTCTCTTTTACCCTGACTAGAGTGAGGGTCCTTGCTTGAACAGGGGGTAACCTGACTGTCAACCAAAGACCCCATTTCTAACACAAAGCATTTGACTTGTCCCATATAACGTGAAACAGACAAGAGTAGTGGAATAAAACACACTCTCTAGTTCCGACCAACCCCCTCTCTTCCCGTTTCAAGGCTAGCCATAGATGCTAATAAAAGATATGCTTCTCTGGTGCTGGCATTCCAGGGGTGAGTGGGAAGTTACTTGCACATTTTGGGCACCGTGTAAGCCATTCGACGGATAGCATGGTCAGTAAAAGTTTTAGCTGCTTTGTTTGTGCCAACATTGCTGCGTACAATATGCTTAGAGTGCTATGCCTATAACACGGCAAACTAAGTTCTCACCTTATTTCGTGCACATTATAATGCTTTCCAGTTTTTTCACACCAGCACACTTGAACCCAATAAAAGCTTTGTCCAGCTTGTTTGTACAGTTTTGAACTCTGGCTTGCCTCAGAAAACTCCCAGTTTTAGTACATACTAGAAAAGTATGTCATTTGCTCAGTATCACACAGTGTTGCAAAGTAAGATTCCTGGGATCAGAGCCCACCTCTTTTCGTTTGACATTCTGTTGTAAAGAGCAAGGGACTTGGCATGGTGGGTAGCTCAGCTGCATTATCAGAGTGAATTGCACAAAAAAACTGTGTCCCATCAAAACTGAACAGAGGGTTCTCCTGGGAGCCTCACAAGGACTTGTATGGGCTGAACTAAATCAACAGTGACAAGTCAGACTTACTAAGGCTACACACAACTAGTGCAATGGAGGACTATGAAGTATCACATGACACTGCACAACAAGATTTATTTTACCAGAATCTTATACAAAGAGCCCTTTAGATCGTTCTTCGGATAATTGAATGAAAAATCCACAATTTTGCAATTATTATTTCGAAGTTTTTTTGGGGCAGATGAACTCAGCTCCTCTGAGGAGGACAAGACTTGCTCGGCAAACCACAAAAATATTGTAATATTTCCTTCAGTGTCTACTGATTTTTAGTTAATTTCTGTGCACATTATGTTGTAAAATGCAGCAGTTAGTTCCAATCTTTTCTAAGGAGAGGAAACCCCTTAACAAAAAAAATTCTTACTCACTTTGGCAGAGGAGCGGCACCCTACGCCAGCAGCAGCCGCAACTGCAAACCTTTTACAATAAAACGATAATAAACTATATATAATAAAATATGTATATTAGCGTTTTATTGAAAAAGGGGTGGGGCCATGAGGTGTGACAGGGACAGAGGGGGAGTGCACATGTACGTTTGCCCGATCGTCTCTGTGGCGGCTCTCTCCAACTCAGCACTGTGTTGTCCGGTTGGAAACAGGAGGCAGAGGCTCCCACTCTGCCTTGGAGCGACAAGCCAGGGTGCTCCGGCAAATCCTTACGCTGCTTTCATGCTGCCAGCAGCATGAAAGCAGCGTTAGGATTGGCCGCAGGGCAGGCTGGGAGCCTGTGCCTGCTGTGAGGACAGAAGGAGTGGCGCGGCTGAGGCGGCGAGGAAGATAAATGTTTTAGGGTCGAGTGTCCCTGTTGTTATCTCTCTATGGGCTTGCAAACACGTCCATGTCAGGCCCATCACTTTGGTTGGTTCGTGGGCTTGCTTTTTACAATTTGCTTCATTTCAATAGTGAAAGGCATGCATACGTCATGCCTTTTCCGGTGTTTAGCCCTCCTCGAGCGCACTAGCCAACTACTGAAAACATGGGAGGCTCTGTGTTTTCAGCATGGTTTCTGGACTACTTTGTTACATGGATATTTGCACTTTCGCCGATTACATGGATATTTTCCCTTTTTGCGGGTCACATGGATAATTGCACTTTTGCCGATGTTTTGCACTGTGAGCGAACTTCTGTTTCCCTCTGTATGTTTGCTTTGCGCTCATGGCGGACATCAGCTCGCTTATGTGAAACTGTTTTACTTTTCAGTTTATGTGGCAAGAAAAGTCCAGTTAGGAGTTTACAAAGCTAATAGCTTTAACTCGAGTAAACACGAGACCCATTGCATTGCAAATGCTTGTTTAATATATATATTTTTTTTTTAGCTCCACCCACCCACGCCATGCGCCGCCCCATATCTTCGCCCCGCAAGCCAAGACTGTTTGCTTGCTCACCGATTCCTGCTCCATGCAGGTTGCTTCGCCCCACCAGTTTTAAAGTTCACCAGCCGCCACTGGGGATACTGTCTGTAGCATGCAGTTTCTGGGCAGGGGAATGAGGAGGAAATGTTCGGACCAGTCATTCATACACCCAGCTATCCATTTACTCGTTCATTGAACCATGAATTCATCCATTCACTCACTCACTCATCCATTTTTCCCATATATCCAAACACGCATCAATCACTCACCTATTCACTTATTCATCCTTCCACACACTCACACATGCTTTCAGTCGATCTCGCAGCCCATCCACTCTTCCAGTCATCGATCCAGTTGCTCACCCATCCACCCATCTATCCATTCACTCACTCACCAATCCATCCCCCCTCGCAGTGGCGGGCTCATTGTTTCATTATTTAGCTCTTCCAAAAGCACAAGGTTTTTCAAACATCTTTTATTGACGAAAAAGCCTGACTTATGAGCTTTGTAAAAGCATGTTTTTCAGTAACATCTTGCTTTACAGTTGCATTTTTCATAGTAGAGACGATGTATTATGATTTGTACAAACGAATTTCATTAGGTTGTTTCTTTCCTTTGTTGACAAGGTCTCCTCAACACGCTCACATTCGTTGTTGACAAAGAATACGCTGCAGCATTTTTACTGCTAGGTACAAAACGAGAACCAACTCATTACTAAGAATGTCTCTATCATCTAGTCAACTGAACTTTCTCCAGAGTCAATAAAATTCCAGTGCGATATTTCAGCAAAAGCACATCTTCCTTAGGTGGGAGTTTTGACCTGCTTCTCCCCAGACTCTTTCCCATGTTGATACTCATATGCCCAGCCCAACTCTATGGTGGCTGGAAACACAACTAGGACCATTTCCAAGCACAAGACTGTGTTAATCTTTGTCTCCTCTCTATAAATGAAGAGAAGTGGGGACATGAATGATCTCCCTTACTGACAGCTACTCCCAAAAGCGGAAAGGAAGTGAACTCTTAACATTTAACAAATTGACTTGGAAAATAAATTAAGAGGCGCAGCAATACTTGCCCATTGTTCAGCCTCCCTTTTGCAACTGCAGCAATTTTATATGGACCCTCCCACTAGAAACTCCCTTCACTCATCTCTTCCCAGCGCTCAGAAAGGTCTCACGGAATCACAAAAATTCGCCCAGCTTTAATATGCCATTTGTCAATGACAAATACATGTACTGATGCAAATTTACCCTGCAGATACAGCATATTCAACAATATACAACCATTTTAAAATGCTTCATTTAATTACTACGGAATTACTTAAATACAGTTCATTAAAGATCATCGGTCCAGGATGACTGACCAATAAGAACTTACATCGACGGACCCAACCCACCTTCCAAGGCATACTCATGTAAGCTTCTGTGGTCCCAGTCTCCGGCGTTGTGGATGTCAGTTTCTGCAAGCAGTAAGCAAGATTATCCACGAGTGGCTTGGGGTTGGGCTTCTGAGACAGTTCCTTTGTACTGTTGTGTTTCGTATCTGTACTGTGGAAGGAACCTGGGCACGGTTTGCACAGTGGTGGCTGGTGACTGAAAGCAGTGGTGGGGCACAAATACAGGACGGAATTGCTCCTTGCGAGAGAGCCTCACTACCCACGTATTTCCATTCACCTACTCACCCACTGCCTTTGGTCACCTACCCATTTGCTCATCCACATTGTCATCCACTGCCATTCACACAACTCTTATACACAGACACCCACATTTTCTCAGCCACTCTGTCGAGCCCTGCAAACACATTCAAACAAACACACATTGCCTCACCCATCCAGTATCCAGCAGTTTCAGTGATAAAAGATACACGTTTATTTGAGCTGCAGATTACATGTTTAATATGACATATCACGTCATTAGTCTGCAGAAGAAATAAAAGAATAACTAGCCATGATAAATTACTGGAACCATTACTGCCTTTAAGAGACAAAATCACCTACAGAGACAGTGAAAGGAGAGGAGAGCTGTGAGAACAGATTCTTTTCATATTGTCTGTAAAAAGATAGAGCTCCAACTTACTTGTGTGCAGGGTTGTCTTTGGCATATTTATGACTTGAGGTCTTCAGGTCACACTCCTGTCTCCCAGAGAGCCCTGGATGGAGTTATTTATTGTATTTATTCCATTTCTTTGCCACAGACAGGGGATTTTCTTTGCGCAATGCCACATTCTTTTAATAAAATGTGACCTCTGGTACGTAGACCCTTCTGATCACACCCCACCATTTGAGTAAATAGGAAAGGGTGGAGAATAAAATCGGAGTGACATGAAGTTTTCAGAAACCCGGGCTGAAAAAAAACCGCTCCAGGCTGTTTACAATCAGGGCTTATGGCCCAGACCTGCAAGTGGTCTAGGCAAAGTGTAATCACATATACACAGATGAGTCCCCTTCACCGAGGTAAGAGCCCCTAGATTTAATGCAAGGAACAGAGAAAAGCCCTAGAGCAAATACCTACTTGTGTTGAAATGCAAATACCAACAATTTTAAATGTAGCGTCTCCCCAATATTCTGGTGGTGGCCGATGTCTGGGGCACTCTGCTCCTCATTTGTGGAGAACACCTTCAATACAAAAACACCTGCAATCTTATTAAGCTGAAGAACTAGACTGTGTGTTATCATCAGAGCAAGAAGTGACCAGACCTCTAACTTTGGTGTCCATCTTGAACTGAATCTGAAATTACAGAGCAACTCCCAAGCGTGAAGCTGACTAAAAGTACATTTTAATATGCAGTTACACTGAAACTATGCAACCATTTTTAAACAATGAATATTTACTTCAAAGGAAACACTTGAATTAAAAATGGATTGCCTTACCTTAGCTGGCAGCTGAAAATCGTGGCTTTCTCTGTTATTGAATACTGTTTTTATTAACATAGTGAAATAGTATTGGTTATAGTTTAAGGAGATAGTACCTCTGGCTGACCTCAGAATGATCCAGTGCTTTATGAATGCAGTCTGAATAAATAAGGACATAGTAAGTGAATAATTAGCTACAGGTTCTTTTCCTCTGCTCTCCTGATTATAATTAAGGTTCTTTCCACCAAGTCACCACTTTAAACTTGGTTTAAGGAACCTACTATTTTGATCATCTTAACCATCTTGGGACCTCACTCAATGAACTTGCAAATCCATGCAAATCCCTACTTAAATTTACTCTCGAAATGCAATATTAATATTAAATGGTATTTGTGCAGTTAACACAACAATCTCCTCAACTCTCCATTTTTAGGTCGTCCCTAGACAGCGTGCATGCGCTGTCTGCAAAACCTGTTAGAATGAGCACAGGACTTTGCTCCTGCCTGACGCTGCCTTCTGCTTACCATAGGCTGAAGGCAGTGTTGCTCTTGTTTTGCTGCCTCCTAACTGGATTGGCAGCCCATACATCACTTCATATACTAGGAGCACCAGCCAAGTACAGTTTAATTACGCCTGGAATGTTTTTCTGTTCTTTGGACAAACTTTTATTTTTTGCTTCCTGCCTCTTGTGTTTGTCAATAAGCACTTGTGTTCACACGCGCTGTTTGCTTTCCGTGTTTGTCCTTCACTTGGTCCTTACTTTACATAATCAGTAAATACAAGTAGTTTTGTTGTGCGTGTGTTTTGTACACTTTTTTGAGGCTTTATATAGTATGAAATCGACCCAGGAATGAATCCTCAACAGCAGCTCTCCCCCCGCAGCGGGAGAGCCATACTACAACATTCACTGCATTCTGGGAAACTCACCCCATAAGGATTTGCAGGGATTCCTTTTACAACACATTTTTGGCTATAACTCAGCCTGTGGTGGTTGTAGGGCAATGGGACCACCACCAAAACATTCAGGGGCATATTTATACTCCGTTTGCGCCGAATTTGCGTCGTTTTTTTCGACGCAAATTCGGCGCAAAACTAACGCCATATTTATACTTTGGCGTTAGACGCGTCTAGCGCCAAAGTATAAGGAAAGAGCGTCATTTTTTTGCGTGAACGCCTTCCTTGCGTTAATGAGATGCAAGGAAGGCGTTCCCGTCTAAAAAAATGACTGCGACGCAAATGCGTCGTATTGATACTCCCGGGCAAAAATCATGCCCGGGAGTGGGCGGGGCAAAAAACCCTGCATTTGCGCCGGATTTTAGCGCCTGGGTCAGGGCAGGCGTTAAGGGACCTGTGGGCTCAAAATGAGCCCACAGCTGCCCTCCCATGCCCCCAGGGACCCCCCCTGCCACCCTTGCCCACCCCAGGAGGACACCCAAGGATGGAGGGACCCATCCCAGGGACATTCAGGTAAGTTCAGGTAAGTATAATTTTTTATTTTTTTTATATTTTTTTTTGGCATAGGGGGCCTGATTTGTGCCCCCCTACATGCCTCAATGCCCAATGACCATGCCCAGGGGACATAAGTCCCCTGGGCATGGCCATTGGGCAAGGGGCCATGACTCCTGTCTTTACTAAGACAGGAGTCATGTAAATGGCGTCTGGGCGTCGTTAAAAATGGCGCAAATCTGGTGGAGGCGATTTTTTGGCGTCAACCTGACTTGCACCATTTTAAGACGCCCTAACGCCATTTTGCCCAACGCCGGCGCTGCCTGGTGTACGTGTTTTTTTTCCACGCACACCAGGCAGCGCCGGTCTGCTAGCGCCGGCTAACGCCATTCAATAAATACGGCGCCCGCATGGCGCTTCAGAATGGCGTTAGCCGGCGCAAAACTTTTTGACGCTAAACTGCGTTAGCGCAGTTTAGCGTCAAAAAGTATAAATACGGGCCTCAGAACGATGTGCTCTTTCTGCCCAGACCTTCTTGTGGGTCACACTGGGGTAGAGGGCACCCACAATCATAACTTCTTCCACCATTCAATGCATATTTAAATTTCTCTCTTATAGTTGGAGTTTTTGTTTTTACAGCTGAGAGCAGCTTGTGTTGTAAGGGCCTTGTTTGTAATAGTAGTCTGACAGCATTTCTCGTCCTGCAAATATGTAATGCACTATGCTCTCCAAAGGTTGAAGGATTATAATTGCCCCAGGGCACTACTAGCTCAATAGGGTCTGCAGAGACATCTAGCTACGATCAGTGGTATTGCACCTTCTGCTAATGCATGAACAGTTTATTTCTGATAAAGGTTTCATGTATGCACAAACGTAGTTTATTTCTGATTAATGTATGGCATGGCTAAATATTTCAGCCATTTCACTGAGGACCTGGTACTTCTCCAGCCTTTTCCGGGTTTGGGGGACATTCTCAGTTTCTGACGAAGTTCTGCCAGTGTTCTGTGACACTGTACTCTGAGTGCTTTTGGCTCCTTAGGGACATCGAGCCATGACCAGTGGTACTACACCTTCTGCTGATGACTCTAAGGGGACATCTAGCCACGGCCAGTGGTATTGCACCTTGTGCTATTGACTCTACAGGGTCATCTAGCCATGACCAGTGGTACTACACCTTCTGCTGTTGACTCTACAGGAACATCTAGCCACAACCAGTGTTACTGCACCTTCTGCTGTTGTCTCTACAGGGACATCTAGTAACCACCTGTGGCACTGCATCCTTGTGCCACTGGCTCCACAGTTAAATTATATTTAAAAGGCCTGAAGATGTGTAATACACTATGCCCTCAAGGGACTGATTACATTGTTACACTGCAATGTTCTTTATCATTCTTTTTTATGTAATTATGCCCTCTAGAGGCTGAATATATGGTTACATGACCATGTTTCTTCCAAATGCTATTTTTACTGTGGTTCTCAGTAGGGGCTGTTCAGACCATTAGTCTAATGCCAAGTGTATGAAGGAATGCACACACACAGTTTATTTCTGATAAAAGTTTAATGTGCTGCATGGCTAAATATTTATAAGGTCCCAAATGCGAGGTTGTCATTAACATCTACAACGCCAACAGTGCTTACTCTCACTAATGCGAGACCTATTGCATTGCAAATGCTTGTTCTCTTTGGTCATCCCACAGAACAGGAACTAAGGGCCATATTTATACTTTTTGACACACAACTGCGCTAACGCAGTTGTGCATCAAAGATTTCACTGCCGGCTAACGCCATTCCAGTGCGCCATGCGGGCGCCTTATTTATGGAATGACGTTAGCCGGCGGACTGGTCTGAGTAAAAAAAAATGACTCACACCAGGCAGCGCCTGCGTATGGGAAAATGGGGGTTGTGCATCAAAAAATGGTGCAAGTCAGGTCTGAGGCTGAAATCAGGCCTCAAACCGGACTTGCGCCATTTTGTTTGACGCGCAATCCCCATTGACATGACTCTTGTCTTAGCAAAGACAGAAGTCATGCCCCCTTGCCCAATGGCCATGCCCAGGAGACTTCTGTCCCCTGGGCATGGTCATTGGGCATAGTGGCATGTAGGGGGGCCCAAATCAAGCTGCCCTATTCCCATTAAAAAAACGTAAAAAAATACGTACCTGAATTTACCTCTACTTTCCTTGGATGGGTCCCTCCATCCATAGGTGTCCTCCAGGGATGGGCGGGGGTGGATAGGGGGTGTCCCTGAGGGCAGGGGAGGGCACCTCTGGACTCCTTCTGAGCCCACAGGTCCCTTAACGCCTACCCTGACCCAGGCGTTAAAAAATGGCGCACATCAGGCTGTGCGCCGTTTTTTAAGGCCCACCCCCTTCTGTGCGTCAAAATGACCCTGGGGTGTAAATAAGGCGCACAGGCCTTAAAGTAATTTTTTGGAGGGAACGCCTACCTTGCATATCATTAACGCAAGCCAGTTTCCCGCTTCCAAAAAATGACGCTCACTGTTGAATTTTGACGTCCACTGGGTCGGGCGTCAAAGTTAAAATATGGGGCAGTGTTTGCGCCGAATGTGCGTCAAAATTTTTTATGCACATTCAGCGCAAACAGAGTATAAATATGCCCCTAAGTACAATATCATTACACTTTTTTATGTTAATTTGTTCATGGAGGGACTATTTTTTTATTTCTTTTGTGCTTGTGTTACTCTGTGTGTGGGTGTATGGTCAGCTCTTATGTCAGGCATCTTATTTGCCGATTGTCAGGCATGTAATACAATAACCTCCTGCACATATTACAGTTTGACGTGTGCGTTTAATTAAAAGTGTCCTTATGGTGCTCATGAGTCACTGTATTTGTTCAGCATGTGGTCGCTTCGGGAGGCCATGCCCAGGGCTCCACCTTTGTATGTTTTTTATTAACACAATGGCCCACAGAGGTGGTATTTCTCTTCTCGTCCGTGCTTAACCCCAGCTTTCAAGTAATCAGCGCTGACTCTGCCAGTGCTTGTATAGGCTCGTGCTCACCCACCCGCAACCCCATGACAGATGCAGTCTATGAGCTTCCTCCACACTACAAAATATCAACCTCTTTATTTTTACATGTGTCTCGATTTCAGGTCCATAGTAACTATGGGTGGATTATATAATTATCTTTACAATTGAGCTGCAATGTACTAGCATACAATGTGACAAATGCACCCGATCAGTTCTAAAATTGCCGGGTTTCACCATCAAAACCGATAATAGTTCGGGACTCCCAATATGTAAATAAAGCTATGGCATTCAGACTCAGCGGCATATTTATACTCTGTTTGCGCCAAGTGTCCGTAAAAAATTTTGACGCACATTTAGCGCAAACCGTGCACTATATTTAAACTTTGACGCCCAAGCCGGCGGATGTCAAAATTCCTCCTAGTGCGTAATTTTTTGTATGCGGGAAACTGCCTTGAGTTAATGACATGCAAGGTAGGCGTTCGCGCCCAAAAAATGACTTTAAGGCCTGTGCGCCTTATTTATACTCCTGCGTCATTTTTACGCACAGGAATGGGCATGCCTTAAAAAACGGCGCACAGCCTGATGTGCGCCGTTTTTTAATGCCTGGGCCAGGGCAGGCGTTAAGGGACCTGTGGGCTCACTTCCATGGTCCCTGACCATGGAAGGAATCCAGAGGTGCCCTTCCCTTCCCCCAGTGACACCCCCTGCCACCCTCGCCCACCGCAGGAGGACACCCATGGATGGGGGGACCCATCCCAGGTAAGTAGAGGTAAGTAGAGGTAAGTATTTTTTTTTTTTTTTTTAAGTGGTGCTAATTTAAGTTCCAAACAGCATGTTTTACTGTTGTTTATTTTATTTTTTGGGAATTACATTGTTGTAACTTTATTTATTTGATTAGTTAATTCATTGTTAGTTACATTATATTATTGTATATGCTTTGTTGTAATTATTGAATGCATGTTAGATGTGTGCTTTAATGGTATGTTCCACCCCCTTTAGTTTCTAGGAGTTAGTATGTTCCTTAGTAAATAGAATGTGGACAGAAGCTCATGATAGAATGTTGGGGAGCTGTGAGGAAAAGGCTGTATGAAGATGGAGCAGTAGAGACGGAAATAAAGACTCACGCTTGAAAGAAATAGCACTCATCTTCTTTATTACAACACTGGCGACGAGTTAAGTGCGTAAGGGGGCACTTCCTTCTCTATTCCTTTTCAGTTACTCCATCTGCTTCCTGATAAGGTACTGTGATCTCTTTTACGATAACATCAACAGGTAACTGGCACTCCACGCTTCCTGGATCAGCTGATTCTGTCACCTATCACCGCCTAGCAGCCTCATTCGATCTCGGCAGCCTCTGTTTCGGCCAGGTGTTTTTTATGTCTACCCAAGGTACTATACTGTTTATTCATTAACACGTACAGTAGTGACTTGGATTTGTCACTCTGGTTTGCCTTTCTCCATCATCAGTTTATGGTTTACTGTTAGAGCACACTTTCCTTACGCGCTTACAGCAATGGCGGCGCCATTGCACAACCTACAGCGCATACCACGAAGGATTTTCCTCACAGCGCCATTCTATAGTAGCATACAGCAACGGTCGCAGCAACGGACAGCAGTGCGCTCCTGTAGGTGTGATCACACAGATTTTCTTCACTTAATTTCCTTCAGTGTGTCAGAGTGCTTCACCGGTGACATGCACACCGTCAATTTCACCCTTGTCAATTTCGCTGACAGGCACAGCTGTATCGTCCGCCTGTCACCCGCTTGCACGTTCTGCCGACTGGCACAGCTGAGTGGAGTTGCCTCACAGCGCTGCTTGCTGTATTCCTTGTTAACGCCCCGGGTCAATTCCGCTGACAGGCACAGCTTAGTGGTGCCGCATGTCTGAAACCGGATGTTGCGTTCCCATCAATTTTGCTGACAGGCAGAGCCGAATCGTGCCGCCTGTCAGAAACTGGACGATGTGTTTCCATTGTCTCCTCTGTATGGAGTGAACTGATTTATTTTACGCATATATCAGTTGTGTACTATTAAGTGTTACTAATACTGTTTGGAGTTGCCTCACAGCGCTGCATGCCGTATTCCTTGTTAACGCCCCAGGTCAATTTCACTGACAGGCACTGCTTGGTGGTGCCGCCTGTCTGAAACTGGACGTCACGCTCCCATCAATTTCGCTGACAGGCACAGCTGAATCTTGCCGCCTGTCAGAAACTGATTTATTTTACGCACATATATCAGTTGTGTACTATTGGGTGTTACTAATACTGTTCCTTTGAGATAATACACTAGTTGGCTATTCACTGCAGTCATTTAGGAAAACAGTGCAGATGACCTAATCAGTGGAGGTTTACTCTTCCCCGCTAGAGACGGAAATAAAGACTCACGCTTGAAAGAAATAGCACTCATCTTCTTTATTACAACAGACATGCATTTGCATTGTGTTTTTTTTTGTAGGCATAGGGAGAGCAGACACCGAGACTCAAACCCAAACCTGGTTCCCCATTTCCAAAGTCAGCAGCTCTCATTTTACGCCCTATCCTCTCTCCTATTTTTCTTTAACTCTGATCGTTCAGTTTTGTGGCACATTCTACTGCCGAGAGTCACCCGGCCTGCACTTGTGTCACATTGTGTTCCTTAAACATTTTTGAAGTTTTCTTCTCTCACAAGCAGTGGTGCAAGCAAAACAAATGAAGAGATGTCACCTACGCATCACCTGCTGACTGGCACAGGCGTCTGAGGGTGGTAAATATAGGATTAACTGTACCCTGTTAATAATCTTGCTTTGCTTTAAATATTGTAGCAGTTTTATGAGATTGACATTTTGATACAGTATAGAAATGTGGTTTTTATTTTCCGCTACACAAAATAAAGCATCCAGTTCTTTACTTTATAACTAGTTTCAGCTTCATTTATGCAGCAAAATTCCAAACATTTCACTGCAGGCCTTTTATTACAGTGCAACCTTGATGGGTCTGATCAACTTCAGACCATGACTGGTTGTAATGTGCTGGGTGACCCACCCCTTACAGAACTAATGACAAGTATGTATTTAGCCATCATATTCCTCATAGGAAAGGGGGCACTGTGGACTGTCAACCTATTCTACCTTACACAAATCTATTGCCACTGTTGCTGCTTTGCTTTACACCCATAACCTTCTGGTGTAAATGGAGCCATCACTCAAAGCTAAATGGCACTTAAGGTTAGAGGGTGACTACTTGCAATGAGATTTTTTTTCCGTTCCAGCTTATGGACGTGGGATGCAAAGCAGAATGACATGGAAAGCTGTACCATCATGGTATAAGTTTGAATTCACATGCCAAGTTAGGCTCTTTGGCCCATATTTATACTTTTTTAGTGCCGCATTTGCGCAGTTTTTTGACGCAAAAGCAACACAAACTTACAAAATACAATTGTATTTTGTAAGTTTGCATCGCTTTTGCATCAAAAAGTGGTGCAAATGCGGTGCTAAAAAAGTATAAATATGGGCCTTTATGTGGCCTTGACTGGTGCTTGTAAGTGAACATTCAATGTCCTGGCCACTTCATTCTATCCCACTAGTGATCAAACATCAACCATATAATAGGATCAATACATTTGTTGTGTTGGACCCAAGCTATCATTGTCTCCTTAATACCCTGCTCCTTTATGTTGCTTTGGCCAAGTCAAAATGAACAGGGGAGAAGAAGGCATGCCGCACAAGTAACAATTTAGTGTCATTTTCAAAAGGGACAATCAAAGTTAGTGTAATTTTCCCCACCAAACTTTTGTCTTTCCAGACTGTCAACTGGTTTTGTTTTTAAGTATGTTAGTTTTGGCTCTGTCCCTACTTGTGTCACTTTTATTAGTCAGTATTTTTCCCATGCTCAAGAGCTCGAGATACCAGACTCTTCGTGCCCATTCCGGAGCCAACAAGATTACTTGGGTCCAGTCTTGCCTGATCTTCTTCAGAACTCTGGGCAGAAGTGGTATTGGCGGGAATGCGTACAGGAGGCCTGAGTTCCACTTGTGACGGAAAGTGTCACAAAGCAAGTGCCTCCTTGGAAACTCCAATGCGCAAAACAGCTGACATTGCGCGTTATCTGTGGAGGCGAAAAGATCTAACCAGGGCTCTCCCCACTGCTGAAAGAGACCTTGCGCCACCCCCGGATGGAGACACCATTCGTGATCGACTGCTCATCTACGGCTGAGTTTGTCTGCTCTGGCAGTCAGTAAGCCAGATGTTGAACCACCAGGGAATTGCCCTGGCCGTCCAACCATGTCCAGAAGCGAAGAGCCTCTTGACAAAATGTCCTCGACCCCACTCTACCCTACTTGTTGCAATACCACATGGCGGTGGTGTTGTCGGTGAACACCTGCACCACTTTCCCTTTTAGAGAGAGAAGGGATACTTTCAATGCAAGTTGGATTGCCCAGAGGCCTCTAATCCCCACCTCTCCCATGTGGCCACCCCATCCCAAGAGTGATGCATCTGTCACTGCAGTAAGATCTAAGTGGGGAAGGGCGAGGGATCTGCCATTGGCCCAATCTGGATTCAACAACCACCACTGCAGGTCTTTCGCAGTTCCCTCTGAGATCTGAACCATGTCAGAGAGATTCCCCTGATGCTGCGGCCACTGGAACTTCATATCCCATTGCAGAGGCCGCATATGCCATCTGGTATGTTCGACCAGCGTGATGCAGGAGGCCATGAGGCCCAGCAGCCTCAGAGTCATTCTCACCGAAATTCAGGTTAGAGGCTGAAACATCGGAATCATAGCCCAAATATCCTGGGCTCGCTTTTTGGGAGGATAAGCCCAAAACTGCACTGTGTCCAGAACAGCTCTGATGAAAGGAAGCGTCTGAGAGGGAGTCAGGTGTGACTTCAGCACGTTGATAGTGAACCCCAGCGAATGCAGGAGGGTCGCAATAGTCTGGAGGTGGGAGACATCTTTCTGAGGCATGTCTGCCTTCAACAGCCAGTCGTGGAGGTAGGGGAAGACTGAGACTCCTAACCTGCGCAGATGAGCTGCAACCATTACCATCACTTTCATGAACACACAAGGGGCACTGGTAAGGCCAAAGGGAAGCACGGTGAACTGAAAGTGCTCATGACCTACCATGAATCGTAGGTAACATCTGTGGGCCGGAAGGATGGGACTATGGAAATAGGCTTCCTGCAAGTCCAACACAACCATCCAGTCTCCAGGGTCCAGGTCAGAAAGGACGTGAGCCAGGGTTAACATCTTAAACTTCTCCTTCTTGAGGAAGAGCTTAAGGGACCGGAGGTCTAGGATAGGGCAAATACCTTGTCCTGTTTGGGCACCAGAGAGTAGCGGGAATAACAACCACAACCTACTTCTGGCACATGGACCCTCTCTATGGCTCCCTTGGCCAAGAGAGCATTGACTTCCTCGCGGAGAAGTGCCAAATGATCCTCCGACAGGTGATCAAATGATGGTGGCATGGCTGGAGGAGAAGTCTCGAAGGGGAGGGAGTAGCTACTTTGGACAATCTTTAAAACCCACTTGTCCGTGGTAATGGATTCCCAATGGGGCAGATGATGGTGAATTCTGCCACCAACTGGTCCCGGATGTCCCAATGGATTAGGAAGGTTTTGAAGCAGAGGAGGGGGTGGGGGTGGACTGAGCAGCCCGCTGACTCACTGATCCACGAGCTCAGTGGATCCCGCGTCTGCGCAGGGTTGTACAGCATGCACAGGTCGGTGGCCCGGTGGAAATAGATGCAGTTGGGTGCCCCTTCCGTAGCCACGAAAGGAGCGAGAGGCGGACTGAGGGGGTGAGGAGTGGCTGCAAGGCCAAGGGACTGAGCCGTAGCCCGGGAATCCTTAAAGCGCTCGAGGGCTGAGTCCTCCTTGTCTCTGAAGAGACGAGTGCCAACAAAAAGTTATGTCCATCAAAGATTGCTGGACATACCCTGAAAAGCCTCAACCAGGCGTGAGGTCTCAGTGCCACCGTCGATGCAATTGATCTGTCTAGTGAGTTGGTCGTATCCAGTGCACAATGGATCATGAACTTGGCTCAGTCTCTCCTGTGTGTCATGGCTTGGGAGAGAATGTTCCTGGCCTCTTCCGGAACTTGGGGCATCACTTGTGTGACCGTATCCCAGAGAGTATGGGAATAGTGGCCCAAAAGGCATGCAGTGTTCTTGGACCGCAGCGCTAGACTGGCAGAAGAATACATTTTCTTCCCTAAGTTGTCCAGTCTTTTTGATTCCCTGCCCGAGGGAGCATTAGGGAATGCGCCAGATGATGAAGAAGCCTGGATGACAAGGCTCTCAGGCGTAGGGTGTTGGGTAATGACATTTGGGTCTTTTGACGCAGGCCAATGGCAGCGGGCAATCGTCCTATTCATAGAAGCCCATGTGCTGGGTTTGGACCAGGTCCCCAGTAGGACGTCCGTAAGTGCTTTGTTGAAGGGAAGAAGGGGTTCCGAGTTGGAGGCCCCAGGCTGAAGCACTTCTGTCAGGAGGTGAGGCCTGACCTCCACAGAAGGAAGCTCGAGGTTCAAAACCTCAGCCCCCCTTCTCACTACCATAGAATAAGACACTCCCTCCTCTGTAGCCACGGTATGGGGAGAGAACATGCCAGTGTCATGGGAGGTGTCCAACCCATTGGCATCACCCAAATCCTGAACCCTGTCTGGTTCAGGCTCAAGCTGGTCTCCTGGAGGGTCCAGTGACCCCTCTACACTATCCCCATATCCATACCCATAGCAATAGGGTTCAGGATCAACCCTGGGCACAGCAGAGCCCATGGAAAACTGAATCAGAGTCGAGTGATGTTGTTTCAGCTCTGGGTCGTCGGGAATGAGTATAGAGTGAACATCGATTGTGGCCCAATCGTCGCCGGGAGCGTTGACGTATGACCCGATGCCGGGGAAGGTCACGTTGGCACGACCGGTGTGGGGATGGATCCGGAAGCGGATCCTGAGATACCCTCCAGAGTTGGGACCTCACCGACTCCCCTGGGCCCGAAGGCGCCGAGGATGGGTCAGACTGCCCAAATATGAGGAGCATGGCCTCATAGAACTCCTTTAGTTGGACAGGGGTAGCCCCGGCTCCCGGAATTTCGGGGAGAAATGGAGCGGACCCAGACTGAGGTTCCGAAGACAGAGGCCCAGAGGCCCAGAGGACTAAAGCATCAACGCTCTTCCCGCATTGCGTTGTGCGAGTGGGGGAATTGGTTGAAGAAGAATGGTGGTGACTCTACGACCGCTCTCTTGACCTTCCTCTCGAATGGGACTGGGAAAAATGCGGAGTCGAGTGTTGGGTCGCCATGAGCATCAGGGACTACTCCCTCAAAGCTTTCAGGTTCATGGCCCGACACTCGGAGCACGACTTCGGGCTGTGGTCGCGCTCCAAACACCAGAGGCACACGAGGTGCGGATCCGTCACCGACATCATGCAGTGACAGGAGTCACAGGGCTTAAATCCAGTCTTACGGGACATCCCTCAAAACTTGCGAAAAACAAATTAGACAAAATGTTGCAGTTAGTCAAAAAAATTAGTGGGGTAGCTCTGCTCCGGATCTGCGCGTAGACTGCCACGATAAGAAAAGAACTGGCGTCAGCATGCCAGGGCGGGGCCTATATACGACCGCGACGTCATCACAACGAACACGATGCCAACGACGCCCATGGAGTCGACTGGCGCCACCTAACGTCGCGCAGGGGTACTGCTCGAAGAAAAAATCTCTGGATCCATTCTGACGCCTGGAGAAATTTAAAAGTAAGGAATCTGCAACTAGAAGTCTCTAACAGATAATGCTTGTTGATCTGTTGGTGCATGAAAGAGGCTCAGATATAAATCTGGCCAGTAAACAAAACTGCATCCACCTAAGAAAACTCAATACCCAGATTATGTCAGAAATATGCATTCACTTGTGAGGAAAAAGTGTATCAGACCACAACAAAGTGGAAACCTAAATATTCAACAAAGATGCGCTTGCCTCCTAACCTTAAAGCTTTAACCTGGTAATCTTACCCCCTTACTACAATCACCCAAACTTATTAAATGCATGCTCCACAATTGTAAGTTACTGAAAACCCATCTTCCTCATAGATATATCCCAAAACCGTATATTCTGCATGATCTTTCTCACTGAATCCTGGCTCACTTTGAATCTCCATGTAATAATTAACCATGCAGTCTCCCCCAGATATTTTGTTATGATAAAGAACAGGCCTTACAAGCTGCCAGAGGCCTCACAAGTACTCACTGTAGCACTTTCACCTTTAACTTCAGAGACAGCCTTGCCCCTCCTTTGAGATCTTAAAAGTAGTTTACAAAACCTCTATAAAAGGAACCATCAACTTTGCACCATCTAATCTTTCAAACGTAAGAAACACTACATTGTAGAACTCATTGGATGCATAATTTGCCAGGAAAGTTGCTCATACAAGACATCTTTAATACAAACTGTGGAACTCTCAGATCATCTTAAACTCTCTTTTGAAACTCCTGATTGATAATGACCTGTAGAAACAGCACACAAGCAACATATGCCAAAGAAAAACATTTAATGTTATAAAACAAATAAGATGTCCGACAACACATATGACAGACATCTAGCAGTGGATTGGTTTTACCAATTCTTCCTCCTATCAGAGATCAAACTTCTACAAGCCTGGCACTATGTCCAGACCACACCTACAATGTGTAGCAAAACTGCTTATTCTCCACAGTTACCCAGGTATCTTGCTTTTTTGTGGATCATATTTCTGCTGGTTTTCAGACTCTAGGCACTGTGACACTGCTAGTCAGGGCCACAGTCCTTCCTCTATGGCCATAAAATGGTACAGTTAAAACGTTTTTACCCAATTGTCTATTTGATGTTTTAGTAATGCCATGGTAGATGACTCAGAAAATGCATCAATTGCATGGATGTTAAAGTTCATACCAGTACTGCAGTGTATATTCATTTACACCACCCATATATGACAAAGTTACATGGATGTCAAGAGCACTACTGTGCTCTGGCTGGGCTGCAGTTTAAATGTAGTGCAGTGACACATGGAAAGGGAAAGTGTCTGTTCAGGCAGGAAAATCAAATTTCTGCATACATGAATAGGTGAGCCCCAAAGTTTGACTTTTCAGCTCAGAAGACTGTGCGCTTTATATATAAAAAGTGCCACACTGCAGATGTGTATGTTGTGCTTTTACAATGCAAAATGTATAAAAGCCGCTTTCACTCTTTAGGTATAAGCTGTGTTCTCTAGGAACAACCCAAGTTATATTTAACATCCCTAATTTATATATTTGCCGGAAAAAACGGTAGCAAAATGAATCATTGTTATTTTTACTCAGTTGTTAAAATGTGATTTAATAACGAAATCAGATTTTGGATAACGTTAGTAGAAAATAAATAAATGGGCTTTATGCTGCCTGAGCCAACCTTTACCACCTGGTTTGCCATGTATACAAAGGCTCAATGCACATTTCTGGCTAGAGTTAATGACCATACCCTTTAGAGGGCAATGGTTTGGTCTATAGACCCAGAAAAACATGGGAAATGTCAACAAGAGGCTTTGAACAGTGATTAGCAGAAGGGGCACACATTCACGTAAAACTCATTCAAAACATTATTTTCACAGTAAGGCAGACACATCTTTTGCCAATGAATTAATCAGTCAATAGATTCTATCCTTATGACAGTTATGATTCTGTCAACAGTGATCTATCATGCCACCAGTACTTGATATATACAACATTTATTGTACACTATCGCAATATTCTAAACGATTGTGCAGAAAATACTAATAATTAGAAGTATATTCAAGAAAGAGCTCCGCAAGTGCAGACAGGAAACAACAGAAACAAACAATCAAAGCAATTCACTGTAATTTTAACATTTAGTGGTAGATGAATCAATAGAAATCAAGTTCTTACAAAAAAATGTATAAATCAAGCAGTTCATGAATAAACACAGAGGAAAGGCATATGATCTGTCTTGTTAATTGTCAACGACATTTTGACCCTTGTCATAGATGTTAGGGTCTCATCAGGACAAACAGTAACCTAGGGGATTGGTTGCTATGAATAGTGTTGTAAAAATGACCATCACAGGAACTAAAGCTGCAAAGTGTCATTTCGACCATATAATAATGATAGCAAAGTTATAATATAAATTTGGATTCATGCCAGATTAGGTAAATAGAAAAAAACGGCCTTTCTCCCTTGGTTTTCTGACTGAGAGAACCTGCGACTTTGCAGCCAAGGCATTCCTTATCTTGGGAATTGCCATGATCATAAGAAAGCTCCTATTAACATGACGAAAGGCTATTTTTCCGTGTTTCTGAAAGAAAGGCAACTGAAGGATCTCTGACTCCTGCTGGCACCCTAGGAGTGAAGCAACCCTCCAATGGTCAAAGGACTGATCGCCTGTGCACCTGTTCCAGCGACACAAAAAGAACAATTGACTCCAGGAGTGCCCAACTGACCACAAAGCACTGGATGCTCCAGGAGCCCTGGATGAAGAGAAATCTGGTTCCTCGAAGCCCACCGAGAGAGTCTGGGGGCTCTAGTAGTGACCAGAAAGACGTTATCCAGCAGTTAGAGAAAAGTAGGATTCAATGCCTGATTACGAGTGTGGCGGTCCTCAGACCACCACACTTGCGGTGGCTGCCGGACCGCTGTGGTTGTGGTGGTTCAACCATCACATTACGATGTTGGTGGGCAGCCCCGCCAACATACCATCGTCTCTACCAGGATCTCCGATCCCGACGGGCGGACGGTGGCGGAGGTCAGAATCAGCTAGGGGGGTGCTGAAGTCAGCTCTTCCCTCCTGATTACAACCTATTTTTCCACTAACCTTTTCTTGGAGGATTGACTGCCATGAAAAGGCTGGCAGAGAACAGGTGCAGGGAGCCCAAGGAGGGCCGCTGCACTGCCCATGCCACTGGCATGGGCAGTGCAGCGGTCCCCTTGCCCAGCACCCTTGCAATGCTCACTGCAAGGGTGTTGGCACACCCTATGGGCAGCAGCATTGCTGCAGGCTTGATTACAAGCTGGCGACAATGCTGCCGCCACTTTCCCAGCTGGGCTGATGAGCGGAAAATCAAGTGAAGTGGCACCCTCCCCCCCAGAAGTTTGGCAGATGGGTCTTCCCATCCACCGAACACGTAATCAGGCCCTTAGTCATTTTTATCTTGCTAGGACTAGGACAAAGTGCTGAGGCTTGCCCAGGGAGGATGCACTGAAGGCTTGTAGGAAAACCATGGCCCATATTTATACTTTTTTACTGCCGCTTTTTGACGCAAAAGTGGCACAAATATGGGCCCAATTGTGCCCTGTTCAGAGCTTACTGCTGCCCTCAAAAATGGCTAAGCAGGACTTTGGGGTGAAGGTCTCCAGTCTTGAGGTGGCCAGCTCAGCTGCAACTTCCAGTAGATTTCAGAAAATGAAAAAAGAGATTCATTCCAAAGCTAAAACCTTAGACAGACGTAAATTTGCTTATCTATCACAGTGACTAAGCAATTTCAGGAGCTATGAAATCTAGCTTTGTCCCATTTTTAGCTTTTGGCAACAAAAGCAATGTGATTTGCTTAAACTCAAGCCAAGGTTCCTGCCAATGCAAAATAAGACTTCACAATTGTGATTTATTTTCTTTTTCATGTGATTTTTGACCTAAAAGTTTACGAATTAATACCTGGTTGCCTTGATCCTATTTGAATCGTTCTGGTGTCATTCTGATCATTACATTTAATTATGTTGTTCTACATTATTTTGAAAATTTCATTGTGTTGTTTCTGGACTTTAAAAATGTTGGTGCTGCTTCAACTTAACACTTAGTTCTCTTATAATTGCCTTCAGCTTGTGCCACAGCTATTAGGTGCTGAGTTTTAGTGAGATTTGTGTGATGCCAAGTGTAGGAAAGTTCCACTGTTGGTATGGTTACCACCCCACTTTTTGCCTAGTGTTTGATGCCAACTTTGATTGAACTTTTGCTGGGACCCTGCTAACCAGGCCCCAGCACCAGTGTTCTTTCCCTAAAACTTTACCTTTGTTGCCACAATTGGCACAGCCATGGCACACAGTTAAGTCCCTTGTAAAATGTACCCATGGTACTAAGGGCCCTGTGGCCATGGAAGGTCTCTAAGGGCAGCAGCATGTATTTTGCCCCCTGGGGGCCCCTCACTCAGCACATACCCACTGCCTTGCAGCTTATGTGTGCTGGTGGGGAGAAAAAGACTAAGTCGGCATGGCACCCCTCTGAGGGTGCCATGCCCACAAACCACTGCCTGTGGCATAGGTAAGTGACCCCTCTAGCATGACTCACAGTCCTAAGGCAGGGTGCACTATACCACAGGTGAGGGCATAGCTGCATGAGCAATATGTCCCTACAGTGTCGGAGTCCATTCTTAGACATTGTAAGTGCACTGGAGCCATATTGAGTATATGGTCTGGGAGTTTGTCACCATAATGGCTTCACTGAATACTTGGAAGTTTGGTATCAATCTTCTCAGCACAATAAACCCACACTGATGCCAGTGTGGGATGTATTGAAAAATGCAAACAGAAGGCATCTTAGAAATGCTCCTGTATGTTAGCCCAACTGCTAGTGTAAGACTAACCTGTCTGTGCCAGCCTGCCACTTTCAGATAAGTTTCTGACCCCATCGGGTGAGTGCCTTTGTGCACATTGTGCACACTGTGGTCAGAAACAAAGCCTGTCAAGTCCTTACCGGCTTGGAGTCTTTTAGTGCAGCATATCTACATGATATTTGTTAGAAATGGGGTCTTTGGTTGGCAGTCAGGTTACCCCCTGTCCAAGCAAGGATCCTCACTCTAGTCAGGGTAAAAGAGAATCACCCTCAGCTAACCCCTGCTTACCCCCTTGGTAGCTTGGCATGAGCAGTAGGCTTAACTTCAGAGTGATAGGTGTAAAGTATTTGTACCAACACACACAGTAACTTAATGAAAACACTACAAAATGACACAACACAGGTTTAGAAAAATAGAGAATATTTATCTAAACAAAACAAGACCAAAATGACAAAAATCCACAATACACAAGTCAAGTTATCACAAACAAATGCAAAAAGAGTCTTCAGGAAATTTTAAACACACACTAACACTGTTAGCGTGAAAATGTACCTTGGGTGCGTCAAAAATAACCCTGCACGGGCAATTGTGCTTCAAAAAGGGCTTGCGATGCGTCAATTTCACTCACGGGGGAGACCTTGTGTCGTTTTTTCTTTCGTCGGGTCGGCAGGTGTCGTTTTTCTCCCCGCAGGAGAGTGATGCGTCAATCAGGTCAGCACTCTCGGGTCCGGGCAGGCCTTGAGTTGTTTTTACACGCCCAGCAGTGTTTGTGTCAGAAATACAGCCGCACGATGATCCGAAAACCATGCTGCGGAGGTTGCGATCTCACCGCGAAGCTGGCGGCGCATCGATTTTTTAGCCGCAGATCGGAGTCTCGTCAATCTTTTCCCCACGCGACAGTCGGTGCATGGATTTCTTCCTCTTAGGCTGCCAGCTTCTCCTTTCAGGGTCCCATGAATTGGATGGGCACCACTTTGCAGAGTAGGAGTCTCTCCAGAGACTCCATGTGCTGGCAGAGAGAAGTCTTTGCTGTCCCTGAGACTTAAAACAACAGGAGGGAAGCTCTAAATCAAGCCCTTGGAGAGTTCTTCACAAGAAGGAAGGCAACACAAAGTCCAGTCTTTGTCCTCTTACTCCGGCAGAAGCAGAAACTGCAGGATAGCTCCACAAAGCACAGTCACAGGCAGGGCAGCTCTTCTTCCTCAGCTCTTCAGCTCTTCTCCAGGCAGTGGTTCCTCTTGGTTTCCAGAAGTGTTCTAAAGTCTGTGGTTTTGGGAGCCCTTCTTATACCCATTTTGCCCTTTGAGGTAGGCCTA
The DNA here is from genome assembly GCF_031143425.1 of Pleurodeles waltl. Classification (NCBI taxonomy): domain Eukaryota; kingdom Metazoa; phylum Chordata; class Amphibia; order Caudata; family Salamandridae; genus Pleurodeles; species Pleurodeles waltl. The sequence goes on from NC_090443.1 coordinate 941,730,787, forward strand.
CTTCAAAGGAAAGTCTTGATTGTGAAATCCTGCCTTGCCCAGGCCAGGCCCTAGTCACACACCAGGGGGTTGGAGACTGCATTGTGTGAGGGCAGGCACAGCCCTTTCAGGTGTGAGTGACCACTCCTCCTCTCCCTCCTAGCACAGATGGCTCGTCAGGAAATGCAGACTACACCCCAGCTCCGTTTGTGTCACTGTCTAGTGAGAGGTGCAACACAACTTTCAAACTGACCCAGACAGGGAATCCACAAACAGGCATAGTCACAGAAATAGTATAAGCAAGAAAATGCTCACTTTCTAAAAGTGGCATTTTCAAACACACAATCTTAAAACCAACTTTACTAAAAGATGTATTTTTAAATTGTAAGCTCAGAGACCCCAAACTCCAGATGTCTATCCGCTCCCAAAGGGAATCTACACTTTAATCATATTTAAAGGTAGCCCCCATGTTAACCTATGAGAGGGACAGGCCTTGCAACAGTGAAAAACAAATTGAGCAATATTTCACTGTCAGGACATATAAAACACATTTCTATATGTCCTACCTTAACGATACACTGGACCCTGCCCTTGGGGCTACCTAGGGCCTACCTTAGGAGTGTCTTACATGTAAGAAAAGGGAAATTTTAGGCCTGGCAAGTGGGTACACTAGCCAAGTCGAATTTACAGTTAACACTGCACACACAGACACTGCAGTGGCAGGTCTGAGATATGATTACAGAGCTACTTATGTGGGTAGGACAACCAGTGCTGCAGGCCCACTAGTAGCATCTGGTTTACATGCCCTGGGCACCTCTAGTGCCCTGTACTAGGGACTTACTAGTACATCAAATATGCCAATCATGGATAAGCCAATCACATACACATTTTGTAAAGGAGCACTTGCTGTTTAGCACTGCTTAGTAGTGGTAAAGTGCCGAGAGTAACAAAAACAGCAAACATCAACAACCTGGGAAACAGAGGCAAAAAGTTAAGGGAGACCACGCCAAGGATGAAAAGTCTAACAATATTGCTGTCTTTAGTTCCAACCTGAAGGATCACCTGGTCCACCTGGGGAAGGTTTTGCAGGCCCTGCAAGCAGCAGGCCTCTCTATTACAGCATCTAAATGCCACCTTCTGGCTGGAAGCCAAGTGCAACCTTTACAACCCAAGATCCAGATAATCCTGGACTGGGAAGCTCCAAAAACCCAGACTCAAGTCAGGGCATTCCTTGGCTCAACTGGATACTACAGGAGGTTTGTGAAGGGATATGGGTCCATTGTGACTCCCCTCACTGAATTGATCTCCAAGAAGATGCCAAAGAAAGTAAACTGGACCCTTGACTGTCAAAAGGCCTTTGACACCCTAAATGAAGCAATGTGCTCAGTACCAGTTCTAAAAGCTCCAGATTATTCTAAGGAGTTCATTGTGCAGACAGATGCCTCTGAACATGGGATAGGAGCAATCCTGTCCCAAATCAATGATGATGGTCTTGACCAGCCTGTTGCTTTCATTAGCAGGAGGTTACTCCCCAGGGAGCAGCGTTGGAGTGCCACTGAGAGAAAGGCCTTTGCTGTGGTTTGGCCCCTGAAAATGTTGAGGCCATACGTGTTTGGCACTCACTTTGTAGTTCAAACTGACCACAGACCTCTCAGATGGCTAATGCAAATAAAAGGTGAGAACCCTAAACTTTTGAGGTAGTCAATATCCCTACAGGGAATGGACTTTGTAGTGGAACACAGACCTGGGACTGCCCATGCCAATGCAGATGGACTTTCCAGGTTCTTACACTTAGACTATGAAGACTCTCTTGGGAAAGGTTAGTCTCATCCTCTTTCGTTTTTGGGGGGTGGGGGGGGGGTGCCACTGTTGGCATGGTTACCCCCCACACATTTTGCCTAATGTTTGATGCCAACTTTGATTGAAAGTGTGCTAGGACCCTGCTAATCATCCCCCAGCACCCGTGTTCTTTCCTTAAAACCCTTAAAACTCTACCTTTGTTCCCAAAATTGGCACAGCCCTGGCACACAGTTAAGTCCCTTGTAAAAGGTACCCTGCGGCCAGTGAAGGTCTAAGGGCTGCGGTATATATTATGCCACCCTGGGGACCCCTCACTTAGCACATGCCCGCTGCCTTGCAGCTTGTGTGTGCTGGTGGGGAGAAAAAGACTAAGTCGAGGGGTGCAATGTCCACAAACCACTGTCTGTGGCATAGGTACGTCACCCCGTTAGCAGGCCTCACAGCCCTAAGGCAGGGTGCTATATACCACAGGTGAGGGCATAGCTGCATGAGCAATATATCCCTACAGTGTCTAAGTCCATTCTTAGACATTGTAAGTGCACTGTAGCCATATTGAGTATATAGTCTCGGAGTTTGTCATTACGAACTCCACAGCACCATAATGGCTTCACTGAATACTGGGAAGTTTGGTATCAAACTTCTTAGCACAATAAAGCCACACTGATGCCAGTGTGGGATTTATTGAAAAATGCACACAAAGGGCATCTTAGAGATGCCCCTTGTATGTTAGCCCAACTGCTAGTGTCAGACTGACCGGTCTGTGCCAACCTGCCACTTTCAGACGAGTTTCTGACCACATCGGGTGAGTGCTTTGTGCACTCTGTGGTCAGAAACAAAGCCTGTCCTGGGTGGAGGTGCTTCACACTTCCCCCTGCAGGAACTGTGACACCTGGTGGGGAGCCTCAAAGGCTCAAGCCTCAGATTACAGTGCCCCCAGGGCACTTCAGCTAGTGGAGATGCCCACCCTCCCCGGACCCAGCCTCACTTTTGGCGGCAAGTCCAGCTGGAAAATTAGGAAAACAGGGAGGAGTGACCACCCCAGCCAGGACCACCCCTAAGGTGTCCAGAACTGAGGTGACCCCCCTCCCTGCCGAATCCTCCCTCTCGGTTTGGAGGACATGGACCAATAGGGGTAGGAATGTGTCCCCCTTCCCAAAGGGAGGGGGCAAAAGAAGGGTGTAGCCGTCAGAGACAGTAGCCATTGGCTACTGCCCCCTGACTCTAACACGCCCCTAAATCTAGGATTTAAGGGCCCCCCTGAACCCAGCTCACCAGATTCCTGGCGACCTACAAAGAAGAAGAAGGACTGCTGAGCTGAAACCCCTGCAAAGAAGAAGGAAGACGACAACAGCTCTGTCTCCTGCTTCAGAGAACCCACAAAAAGAACAGTGACGCATCCAGTGGGCCCAGTGACCTCTGCCAACTCCAGGGGACTGCCCTGCACCCAGAAGGACCAAGAACTCCCGAGAACAGTGGCTCTGTCCCAAAGAAACGTTCAACCAAGGACTCCCTCCTTGTTCCGGATGCGCAAGTCCTGACCCCTGTGCACCTGACTCCAACGTCCTGTGTCCAGATGGTCCACCTAGCAAGAAAGGATCCTCAGGCGATTGGGAACAAGATCCCATCCTGGGTTGACCCCCTCCAACCCCCCACGATGACGCCTGCAGAGAGAATCCAGAGGACCCCTCTGACCGCAAGCTCCCGATGAAGATATCTGACCCTACAGGACACAATGCACCTGCAGCCCCCAGGCCTTGGAGAACCTGACCCCCGGTGCAGCATCGACCAGCAGGTGGCCCTCTGCCCTAATTAACCAGTGGTGTGCCCGGGACACCCCCCGGACCTCACTTGTTGCATCTGAGTGACCCCCAGGGTCTCCAATTGACCTACATTGCAAACCTTATATCCTGTTTCCACTCTGCACCCGACCACACCTGTGCCACTGAGGGTGTGTGTTTGGTGCCTACTTGGAGCCCCTCCAATGCTGTTTCAATCCCTCCTGGTCTGCCCTCAGAGTCACTGGTACTTACCTGCTGGCTGACCAAGATCCAAGTACCCCCCTGTCTTCATAGGAAACAATGTTAATTTGGTTCCTCTTTGACCTTTGCACCCGACCGGCCCCGTGTTGCTGGTGGAGGGTGTTTAGGGTTAACTTGAACCCCCAACGACGGACTACCTAAAACCCAGAGATAGGAACTGTAAGTCGTGTACAAACCTGTTACACTGTTCGATCTTTTCTTCCCCCAGGAACTATTGAAAATTGCACTGTCTCCTTTTAAAATAGCATTTTGCCTTTTTAAAGAAAACTGTATACATTGTTGATTTAATTCAAAGTTCTACGTATACCTATGCAAAGTGCCTTTCTTTTTATGTACTTAGCTGCAAACTGACTTTGTGGTTCTAGAAATAAATTAACAAAAGTTATTTTTCTATATAAAATCCTAGTGGTCTGGAGTTAAGTCATTCAGTTTGTGTTTTTTCTATTGCTTGTGTGTGTACAACAAATGATTAACAATGCCCTCTGATAAGCCTAACTGCTCGACCACACTATCACAAATAGAGCATTAGTGTTATCTATTATTGCCTCTGTCAAGCCTCTGAGGAACCCCTGGTCTCTGTGTACATTGTATCTCACTTTGATATAGCATATACAGAGCCAGCTTTCTACACCAAGACCTAACCAGCTTGTGTTCTTTAAGTAGGTAAGGTTCCCCACTTTACAGAAAACTAACTAGCTTTCTGCCACAACACAATCCAGCAAGTTCACTAATGATCCATCTGTGAACCAGTGTTCAGCTTATGATAATTTTGCTACTCACTACCCCTTGATACTGGATGCTCAGGGTTACCTACACCTGCAAAATAAATAAATAATAGGTTGATATGGTGCATTTTTCTGCCATTTGTTCTAGAAAAGGTTCTGATTTTGTGTGGATTCAGTTCTGGAAGATCATCCTCACATTAAGAAGAGAGGCACTTTGTGAGAGTGCAGTCATTTCACTTTTGGTAATTCCACCAAAGTAAAGCATGTTCCAGTTTTGCAACACCAGTGCAAAAGAGGTTAGAGGTTCATGCAAATCCCTACCAGCATGCCCTGTTTAATTTTCACCAGTGGGCTCACATTTTAACTCACTTTTGGGCACTTGTTTTCGTCATCATAGCAAGACAGTGAAAAAACACACACAGGAAAGAAGAGGAAGACAAAGATGGAAAAAGTGTGAGGGAAAACACAGTAACTTAAAAGTAAAAAATGAACAAGTAGTGCCTGTGGTGGATTAAAGAGGCATGAGGTTGAGTCAAGACTATGAAGTTTTGGTATTTGGCAAGCCAATATTCAATATCAGTGGTGCTTGACGCGAGCGCCTGAGGAAAACTTTGGGCCCCTAGTATATATTCTTTAGCAAATTAAATGCTGCCGACAAGCCTGCCACTCTCCAACCTATTGGCTCTCCAGGCACCTATATTTAGTCTTCATGGGATACAGGTGCACTTGTGTGTTTTTTACATGCAACAAGTTATCATAGACATGCCATGTTAATGTAGCATGAATTCTGCACAACACTGCCAACATATCTCCGAGGCATAATTCAGTTGTAGAACTCCCTGGTCAACCTTTAGGTCACAGTTCACTACCTAAAAAATAACCCTTTGGGATGCACCAGCTGTAAAACCCCATACAAGTCTTCACTTTCAGGATATTGATTAAATGAATGCAATCAAGTTGAGTAGTATTATTATTCAGTGCCGAACAGAATTATTTCTGTAGTTTATGTAAAATAAACAATAGTACCATCATCACATAGATATATATTTGTATTATTTATTTAATAATTTAGAACATGCTAAGATATTATGTTACTGATTGAGGGGGTGAAACCCTAATGAAGCAGAAACCACAATCCTTGTCAGGTTGAAGTCACAAGCAAACCCTAAAGTAGCATATGCTCAACTCTCAGGTAGCTTGGCACAGGGCAGTCAGGCTGAACTCGGAGGCAATGTTTAAAGTATTTTTTACCACACTTCAAACACTAGCAAAGTGAAAACACATCACAAATGGATCCCACACCAGATTAGAACAATATAGTAATTTTTAATTAAAAAAAAGAAGTCCAAAATGACAAAATTCTAATCAGTAGAAGCACAGATATGCAGGTTTAAATATTTCAGTGAAAATAGTGCCAGAAAGCACGAAGTGTCAACTGTGGCTATCTGATAGTGCCAGACCAGGACAAAGTCACAAGTTCCGGCCCACTGCGATGGAGCACTGGCCGGCTACAGGGATTCAGTTAGGCATGCTGAACAAAGTGCCTTAGGTCCTGGTTGAGGAGTGCCGCGAGGTTCTGCCCTGAGGATGTGCCACAGCCGAGGCAATGTGTTGGTTCGCAGGAGCTGCAGAGCTGCAATGCAAGGTCCTGATCCTCATCAAGGATCCCATTGACGAGTGCTTGTAATGCAAAGTTGGGCATCAAGGATGCGTCACACAATCCAGACAATGCATTTGTTCCGAGAAGCTGTGAGGCTGTGATGCGAGAACCTGTGTTGTCATCACGGCTGCCATCGAGGAGAGATGCTACGTCCTGCATCAGGAAACCTTAGCACAGCTGGTGGTTATAATGTGGACAGCAAAGTCAACATGGAGTCCTTTGCATTGGGAGAAGTCTTGCAACAGAGGAAATGCATTGATCCTGCTTGGGATCGTGTCGCACAGCAGAAGGGATGTGTTGGTTCTGCTGGATCCGCTGATGGGCTGGCAGAGTACTTACAGGCCCACTTCCAATGGCCCAGGATTTGGTTGGCCTCACTTGGCAGGGTGGGACTCACTGCTGGAAAAGTTCAGGCACTGAGTTCAAGGCTCTTGGAGCTTTCTCTCCCCGAGGCTGTAGTCAGGAGGCCAGCCAGTTAGCCCTTGGGGTCACTTTAGAGTCCTGGGTTCAACAAATGCAGTCCAGTCCTTTACATGCAGGCAAGAGGGCAGAAGGCTGAAGGTCAGCACATCAGGTTAGCAGTTCCTTCAGAGCAGCAGAGTGGCAGTCCATAAATCAGGACAGCAGTCCTTTTTCCTGGCAGAGTACCCACGGGTCCAGAAGTGTACTGAAGAGTTGATATTTGAGGTCTAATATTTATATCCAGTTCTTCCTTTGAGGTGGGAGAACCTTCTGAAGGCTTCCCTTTGTATTCCCCAGGCATCCTGCCTTCCCTGTCCTGGCTTCAGACTAACTACAGGGGTATGCAGCCCTTTGTGTGGTGGCCGGACCCAGTCTTTTCAAGTGTAAGTATGCCAGTGCCCAGCTCCACCATCCCATCCTGCCAATGATGGACCATCCAGGCACACCTAAGATTTCTATTGTGCGTGGCTCTGTGGGGGGAATACACAAAGTCCAACTGTCAGCTACACTGAGTTATGTGAGCCAAGGGCGAGCTACCAGCACTAAATAGCTAAGGCTGAAAAAAGGCAACATCCTATAAGTGGCATTTTCAAAATGTTAATATAAAAGTGAATTTTACCATGAGAGGATTTTTCATTACAATCTCAAATACACCAAACATGAACTGGTTATCAGTTCCCATTTGGAAATGACAGCTTATTAAATGTTATATGGACACTCCAATGTTGTCCTATTGGAGGGAGGGAGGCCCTGCAGTAGTAAAAAATTAATTGTAGAGTTTTTCACTACCAGAATATGTAAAACCTAAAAGAACATGTGCAACTTTTTAAATACATTGCACTCTGCCCTCTGGGCTGTCCAGTGCCTAGACTAGGATTGCCATATGTATTAATGTCCATTTTGCCAGGACAACATATCAGTTTAAAATGGAAGACACAGGCTGCAACGGCAGGCTTCAGACACGTTTAAAGTGTTACTTAAGGAGGTGGCAATATATTAGCTGCATGCCCTCTAGTAGCATATAGTTTGCCTCACTAGGGACTTACAAATAAATTAAATATGCCATTTGGGGATAGGCCAAGGTTACCATGTTTTAAGGAGGGAGCACATGCACCGTAGCACTGGCCAGCAGGCGTAAAGTGCACAGAGTTCTAAAGCCAGCAAAACGAGATCAGAAAAAATGAAGGAGAAAGGAAAAAATATTTGGAGAAGACCACTCGCGCCTCAGCCATGCACTGTTTTTTCTTCATTCATTTGACTGCTAATGCTTCACTGATGTTTTTAATGACATTATAAAAGTGAATTTCTAAGGTTTTGTACGAGTAAATTCAGAACCTAGCTATGATGTCCCTGTAACCTTTGGCTTTTTAAGTGAATATCTATGGTATTGTTAAATTATATTTCCTAACTGTAACGTCCCAGTAACTTTTGTTTTTTTCAGTGAATTTCAATGTTTTTTTTAACGTAAAGTAATTTTAATTACTATACTATAATCCAACAAAGGCTGTGCATGGCCGTGCACACCAGGGGTTGACTGCAGGGCCCCCTATAACCACCCAATCCCGCCCCATGCATGGTTGGGATTGCCTGCAGGGCCTGGTCTGTGGACAGGGCCCGCAGCCAAACCCCTATAACAACCCAACCCCTACCAGCCTGGCCAAACGGTCTGTCTCTCTGGGTGTGACAATAGGTGTGAGAGGGTGTCTATGAGTGAGGGTCTGAATGGTTTTGTGAGTGGATGTGGGACGGTCTGAGTGGGTCTGTGAGTGGGTGCGTCAATGTCTGAGTGGGTTTTTGAGTGGGTGCATCAGTGTCTAAGTGGGTTTGTAAGTGGGTGAGTGAGGGTCTGAGTGGGTCTGTGACTGGGGGCATGAGTGTTTGATTGGGTCTGTGAGTGGGTACGTGAGAGTCTGAGTGGGTGCGTGAGTGACTAAGTGAGTATGTGAGTGGGTGCATGAGTGTCTGAGTGGGACTGTGGGTCAGTGCATTCATATCTAAGTGGGTCTGTGAATGTGTGTCAGAGTGGGTCTGTGAGTGACAGCATCAGTGTTTGAGTGGGTCTGTGAGTGGGTGTGTAAGGGTCTGAGTGGGTGTGTGAATGGGTGCATGAGTGTGTGGGTCTGTTAGCGGGTGTGTGAGTGAATGGCTTTGTCAGTAGCTGCATGAGTGCTACTGTGAGTAAATGAATTATTAAATGAATGAGTCTGTGAATGTTTTTTTACAGTTTTTTAAATTCGTCACAACGTTACATGGGGGCCACACTGAGCATAGCGTCGTAATCGAGAATATCAACATTTGTGAAAAAATTCATTTTAAAATCGTAGTTTCACCCTTAAAGACCCCTATATCATAGCCCTGGGGTCTGGGTACCTCCACCCTGACATCGAATGCCTTATACCTTGGGAAAATGTGTAGATTTCTTTATCTTCAAGATCAGTATCAATAGAGAAATCATACAACACTACACCACTAGCTGAAATCCCTCTTCCTTTGTTGAACCAGTCACATAGTCAGAATGTAAAACTATCTTTGAAGACCAAACTCGTAGCTAAAGTGTTACATGAACTTATTTGGCAAGGAAAGCCATAAAGAATGTATGAAACCCAAAACCCTACTTGCCACATACAAGTCTTCATTGTGCAAAGGCTACACCACTGAAAACAACAGGATATAAAATCATGTGTCATACCCATCAAGTGCTGGAGAAGGGTGATTTCTGTCTCCTCTTCCTTCTTTATCTCTTGGCTGCTGTTGATGCAGCAAGTGGTGGACTTTAGAATGTGTCAAAATGCCCCAGCTTCCCAGGGTAGGCAAAAAAAGGAGAAATGCATTTCTCCTTGTTTTCTCCTCTTTATATACATAGAGGGAAATGCCTCTATGATTTATGATTTGGATTGATTTGTGAAAGTGTCCCTTCTGGTATAAAAACAATCCGGCTTACAATGCTGGAACTCTTGCACCATGGTGAAGGGGTGACTGCATTGGCGCTAGGCAGCCAAAAGTGTAGCAGCTCAAGGAAAGGAGAGGAATGCACTGTATGATGTTAAATATGGTGCATTCCTGTCCTCTCCCTTTCACACAGCGCATTGCAGTGGTTTGCTGCATGGCGCTGCATGAAAATATGATAAATATGCCCCACATCTATAAATGTTATGACTTGAGCCACAAATTTAAATACAGAGGTATTTAGCAATTTTGTTTTTGTTCTGGCTCCTTGAGAGCAATGTTATGTGAAGTACATTTCATCTAAAGTGCACAGAGACACAAAATATGGATAAGAGCTGAGGTATGTAAAACTCTTAAATAAAATAAACACATCAATCAAACACCCACTTTCAATACAAACTATATCATTTCTTTACAATTTCAGATAGTTTACAGTTATAAAAAATTGACCAAGACGAATTGAAATATCATTAATGATAATGATAATAAACATTCTACTTTAAACTGTAGATTGAAGATTGTTTTTTTAAATACATTTTCAAAACAATGGTTTTAAAAAATAATTTTCTGTACAGATTAGTGAACATGCCAGAAGCATTTGCCGGATACTGTACTGAGTGGTTAACTTGTCGAGAACCGCTCCTTGGGTTTTTTCATCTTCAATAATATAACCTCACTCCTAACCTTTGCCAAGTCCAGTTTTCATCTCAACCATTCACTTTCCAGGACTGAATGAGATATAAGTTGTAGGAATGCACAGGGAGCCTTCTCTTGCGGGAGATGCATTTTAGTCAGTACAGATCTTCTGTCAGCAAGACAGAATGCCACAAAGAATATTCACTTTCGGGCCCTAAACAAGAAATGAACTTTCAGACTATCATTCCTGCATATCTGTGGTGTCACTCTGTCACTCGCTTTTTGGTCTCCATTGCATATATGCTAGTTCACACATCTTAAACAAATATGCGGTGTGTGTTTCATGTTGTTAGCCGCAGGAAATGTAGGCCTCAGTTTAAATGGCACACAAAGACACGAAAATGAAAATTTGGCTGCTGTGTTATTTCTCTTGTTTCAAGAGCTAAGCTGCAGAAGTTCACATTACTTCGAAAGCTACAAAATGTTTTGGTTTCTGTGAGAATTGTTTATCTGTGTGCCCCCATAGAAAGTCAGTAGTGAATTTCCACCCCTGTGCCTGGGACATGCTGACCATGCTGTCTCATCCTGCAACATTGTGCAATGTTTGGGAATAAGACTGAAAATATCTTAACCCGGAAGGTTTGGTCATGTTTGGCCTCCTTTCCATGGCACTCATGGGGAGTGTTCTATTTTGTTGAGAAATGTATGATTTAATAGTGCATTGCTGAGTTAGTTGGAGTCAGATGCCCCTTTTTCCATTATTTTGTGATCAGATGCCTTATTTTGCTCCTGCTCAAAGAATTAGACTCCTGAGTACATCCATTCTTGTTTACCTGACAGATTTTATTCAATTCGGCCTTTCAGAGGCTTTACTTGCTAACACCTTCTGCTCAACTTCTCAAAACATCATTTAACTTTTAGCTTAACACCTTAGGGAACCTTCTTTCGGGGTAAACTGAATTTGCTGGTTCTGCTTATGACAACTTTAAACAGTCTTTGCATTTTCAATTTCGAATGATTTGAATTAGTAAGATTATTAATCTGGTAATCAACCATCATAGATTGCAAATCTACTACCTTCTGTCATCATTGTGGGTCTGAATGTGCTTCACTGTAATTGATTTGTTGTGTCCAGCCTCCGGCTGGGACTAAAGACCAATCTGCTCGGGTACAGCTTACACTTGAGAATGTACGGACAACTAGCATGGTTCAAATCCACCGCAACTTTTGCTATATACCTCATCTTACATTATATGCATAGCTTTTTTTTAATTCCTCTAGCAACCCTTCAACTGTATCTAGCATGCTCCTGGTCTAACACACAAAAGGTAAAGGGGGGAATACTGAGACAATCTGGCAAAAGCTCTAGGTATCATTATTCCAACACATTGTTTTGTTTTTCTTCCATTGTGTCACTATATAGAGAGCTCCCTTGATGCAAATCAGTACCGACGTTGTTCCTGGTGGGAACACTCCATCAGGAACTGCCAGGAACCCCCGCCTCCCTGCAACCCCCCAAAAAGATAACACTTTTTCTGTAACAGGTCTAAAATGTTTATACACCAATGCAGTTATATCAGAAAGTGATAGCGCGTCCAGTCTTTATAATTTACTTGTACTTGGACACGCTGGAGGTCGGTGAACCTTTTGACCAAGTTGGGTCCTCCTCATCCAAGAATAGTCAGATCACTCAAATCAATCATCAATACCATTTATAATCAATAACCAATAATCAATTATTAATCAATCAACAAATTAGTTAAACAGAAAATCAGTAATTAGACACACCATGACCTTTCAGTCATGAATAACCACACCTGTTTATTAAAGGTTAATGAGTTTATTTCCCTATATTAACAAAGCTAATACGATATAAGTAAGTCTCGAAATCAAATGATATACGTATACGAACATTACTAGCTGTACATAGCGACGGAAGAAACGCAATCTACGCAATATCTGGATTATAATGCACTCGGTTATAGCAATGCAAATTACTAATATAAGTAATTGAAACCCATATTTATACATTTTTAGCGCCGCATTTGCGCCGCTTTTTGACGCAAAACGGCGCAAACTTACAAAATACAATAGTATAGTACAATAGTATTTTGTAAGTTTGCGCCGTTTTTGCGTCAAAAAGCGGCGCAAATGCGGTGCTAAAAAAGTATAAATATGGGCCTGAATTTGACTAATTGCATACATTGGTCAGCATAACAAGATTTAAATTTAGCATGGTGCATCAGATGAATACCTCGACTAGCCTCTAATTAGCATTGGCATGTGGGGCTTCATGCAAAACGAAGTTAGTCAACACAAATTTAGAAAACTTCTAGCTTGGGTTCTATAAAAATAAGCAGTTGGTACCTGAAAAGGAAAACACAATGCATAATACAATTATCCTTTCATATTTACCAAATACAATCAGCATTCAAGGAAAAGTCTTTGTCCTTCAGGTACCGGTTCGATCAGCATGGGGCATATTTCAAAGGGGCAAAGTTAAAGCAAGTTTCCTTGCGGCAGCAAGGAAAATGGGGCAAAAGTTACTGCATGGACAAGACGGGGCAAAATTAAAGTTAAAGTCTCTAGGATGAGAATTCTTAAAGTCTCTTTCTCTGCGACAGAGAAAAGGCATCAAAGTGTCATTTAAAATGGCGTCTTGAATCTGGCTTCAAAATGGCATCAAAGAAAATGGCTGACTTCTCTTTGTCCGGTGGGTTTAAGTAAGAAACATTCCAAATTCTTCAGGGTCTTCCATTGGAGGGTTCAGACGGTGGCTTCCTTTTGACCAATGAATAATGTCGTTCTCTTAGTACTCATTTATGCATAAGGTGTCCTTGGAGCCTTGGAACACAAGTAGCAACAAAGTTTGCCAATTATTTCTGTATCAGAGTCTTTATTGTCTGCACCTGCAGAAACTGACCTTGCTTCAAAGGGGATGAAACTAGCCTAGCACGAAACCTTGAGATAAATGTATTAGTCATTTCTACTGGAAAAATACAACCTTAAAGTTAAATACGTTTTGTCACCACGCAGTTAAATTTGAGACCAGGCAACTAGGCCAAAGCCTCTGCTAAATTTAAGCTAAGCATACAACAGTTTCTAACAAGAAAATCATAGAGTACATTTGCAATTATGACGGATTACTATTTTTTGTCGATTCTTCATGATTAATCAAGCTCGTTTATAATAATGGCGAACTTCCTCGTGGGCACATTTTCCCACGTACATAATTTTTCTTTACTAAAATCACACTACCTTACACGATTTTGTTACATGATATATGAATATTTGTTAGTCTTTCTTTTTCTGCTTCATCAAAAGTATGGGGGTATCTGAGCTTGATCAATTTTGCCACTAAAGGAGAACAAACCAAAGTATATATTTTTTTAATTGTTGTAAATGTTAACTATGAGAAGTCAGTAAATGAAGGACTAGCTTTGTTCTACAGCCCATAACAGTCGGAATGATCACTTTTATTCATCACAGGAAGGTTTATTGAGTCTCACAGAACGTGAAAAACATTGGTGTTTTCAGGTAAAAGTAATTTTAGAGGTATTGTCTCACTAGGAAATGCAAATACATTTCTAGTGCAAGCAACAGCATGTCTAGGGTTTAAACTAAATGTTTATTAAGCTTTTCTGTGCTCCTTGCCGCTCTGGTAAAACTGTTCGGGTTGAAGAGAAATGCAGTTAATGCGGGCTTTGATTACATTCTAAATAACAAAATCCAGAGGCTTTATCACCTCTGTGCCTTTCGCCTCAAAGTGGACCATGTCTTAGAAATACTTGGCAAGTCGGAAACGGCGCCAACCACCTGCCGCACCCTGTTATAGAGAATACCTGGGCCGTGGACCTCTGCTATATTTTGCTGCAGCTGTCAACAAACCTGCATAGATTTTATAGGTGACAGGGCAAAGCCATGGCAGCAAGAGCAGGCACCTTTCCTTTGGTTTTGACTGCACCCCCCTGTTTTTAAATACCTTCCAGGTTGACTAATGATGTTGATCAGATAACTTCACAAAGAGTCAAAGACACAAAAAACAGCAACAAAAACCAGTGGCGGCTGGCATGTATTTAGAGTGGTGGGGCGGGCAAAATACCGGTGTCATTAAATAATAATTAAAAAAATGGCATTTACCTTCCTGACTTGCACAACATTCTCCTCACTCGTGTGTCTTCTCTCCCCGAAGCTCTGGACCCTGGAAACTGCACTACCCAGACCCGGTGCTGCTCTCAAACTGTTAAACAGGATTGGAGGGAACAGATTCTCTCAGCGCTCTTAAGGGCACGGGAGGACTGTGCTTTAAGTTTAAAATGTCTGGCTGGCCGTAGCAAGACGGCTGGCCAAAGGGACATGCGCACTTTAAACATTAGTGCAGAGCTCCCTGCTGCCACTCTGCAGCAACTTCCTTGCCCCATCCCACTTGATTCATGACAGGTTGATGAAAAATAAAATGGTAATAAATACATTTTATTACCATTTTCTTTTACAGCTGCTCCGGAGCATTTTTTTAGAGGGACAACGCTCCTCCGCTCTCATGGAGGAGCTGCTTCTGACAAAAACAAATCTAGCAATTCATAAATGAATTTATGCATGCTCACCTTCAGGCTTCAGTCATTTCTTATCATTGAAGGCTATTATAAGATCAAAGACTGAAAATGTCTTCTCATTTTTTGTAATTTCACACCCGCTAAAGAAAAAGGATAGCTTCATTGCAGCAGTCATAGTGTTTTCCTCACCTTTCCCATGTAGGTATAGAGAACGCTCTCTGGGGAGATCGATCCACGCTGCAGCCCATCAGCCAGGTCCACCATGGACAAGGAAAGGATGGCTCCAGGGTCCACTCTGGGATTCTGAAAGAAGCATGAGTACATATAGAGTTATCCTTCTCCTTCAGCAGTAACGTGTCACTTGTGTTGACATGACATTCATACTTACAGGCACATGGCGCTGCATGATCTTCAGCGCCAATAACTATCAAACACGTATTTAAATCATTAAAATTACCATGTGTCCATGAACATTGGAGCATGTACACTGAAAGGTATTTTGGGGCAATATGTTAGAAACATGTGCGCATGCAGTTCCATGTCACACTCATCAGCAGCTTGAAACTAAAAATATCTTAAAAGCCTAATTAATGCAAAGCATTAACTCGTTTTCAACATTTTAAAGAAACTGTGGTCCTGATTTAGAATTTAGCGGAGGGGATTACTCCGACACATACGTGACGGATATCTCGTACACTGTATTATGATCCCATTGTAGCCTATGGAGATCGTAATACAGGAGGTGAGATTATCCATCATGTTTGTAACATGTCAGCCAAACTTTAAATCAGGCCCTATATTTGCTAAAGTGTGTCGCCACACCATTCATGCCTCAGAATCTTTGTTCTTTGTAAAGCCTAACAGACAG
This sequence comes from Pleurodeles waltl, assembly GCF_031143425.1. Lineage (NCBI taxonomy): Eukaryota > Metazoa > Chordata > Amphibia > Caudata > Salamandridae > Pleurodeles > Pleurodeles waltl. The sequence goes on from NC_090443.1 coordinate 941,746,455, forward strand.
TAATGCCAAAACAAGCATTGGCAAAGTCAGTAGCTCGGTTTTGTTCATTATAAGTGGAAGTTCACCTTCGCTGATAAGGTAGAATGTGTTCAAGCAGCAATACATCTATGCACTCACTAACCCATTCATCACTCCATGCACTCACTCATCGATCCAGCAAATTATTTATTCCCACATTCACTCACCCACACAAACTCCACAGTCTATCAAGGAGCACATTCATTTAAGAACAAGTATTGGCAAAGCCAAGAGGACTGGCTTTGGCCATCAGTCTTTTGCCAATTCCTGTTTTGTTATGGTTTTTGTAAAACTTTACTATTCAGGAAGATACCAGGCCCTCATGAACCAAAAAAAAAACATTGGCTAAAGGCATAGTAATTTATTTGCCTCAAAAAATCTAACATTACCACAGAACTCCCTGGCACTGAAGGAAACTATTTTGCGCCTGGATGTGCTCCTTGTGAAAGGACAGGATGCTTTAAGTCATGATGAAGACAGTCAATGGCTCAAGTGGGCTGACACATTGCCCTTTGATGTATAATTTTAGTAGAAACAAAAGGTACTGAATAACCAAGATCTAAAAAAGCCAATTGGTGTGGCATTGGCTTTCACCACCTTGTTTCGAGAAAGAAGGCAAAAAAGGAAAAAAAAGGGCAAGAAAGAAATCAAGAAGGAAGTGAAGGAAGATAAATAAGGAAGTTGCTTGGCAAGATTACCAAAGCACACTGATTCAAAGATGGGGGTGTGGTCTTGCCGGGCTGCAAAATGGACGCTCATTAGAGGGCTCTGTCGGCTGACCAACATAATCCTCCAAAATCTGCACATCTTGAGGCCATCCAGCTCACAATATGTGAGACACAGGACCCCAGGGACATAGTAACCTCGTGGGGTGGCTGCTGCCGTCCCTAAGCTGCCAGGCTGCTGCTGGGCTAGTCTTGGACTGGGCGCGGCCTGGCAGGCTGGCTAGCATGCGGTGAACCCCCTGAGACAGACGGGCCCGGGCGCTGGCTGGGGTACATGCGGTACATCCTTGCCACGCGAGTGCATGGTTGCACTGGCCGGATGTTGGGAGCACTGGTGGGTGACACCCTGTGGAGGAGGCTTGTGTAAAGGAACTGGAGGCCCGTGGACAACTGCAGCTCCCAGCACAGACCAGCGGCTGCTGGTTTACAACCAACAACTGTGACCAGTGAGTGTGAGGTGGGGCCCGGGGTCCGAGTGGGTATACCTCGGAGCACCCATCTTTAGAGCCCCTCAGGAGGCACTGCGCCTAATGGACAACGTGCACAGCTTCACCCCATTTGGATTAGGGTGGCTGCCCCTTCAATCATCGGCAGGCGCTGCCCCTTATTGTCTGAACTGCACCGCTGGGCCCTGGACAGATCGGGGGCCCGGGGGATTTGGTGGACACGGGGCAGCAACAAGTTGAACTGGGCTGTTGTCGGCTCTGCCGGGCCAGCGGCTGGTCCCCTGTACATAATGGGGGACCACACTCATCTGTCGGTTGGGTGCTGGTCTGGGCCTGGCGAGGCTTAGCGAGACAGGATTTTGTACAGCGGTCCCCGTCTTGCCAGCACATGCTTCTGGTCTTGAGGGAGAGCGGCGTGGGGAGCCATCAGACGTCGCTGTGGGAGCCTGCTCGTGCCCCCTGCTGAGCGGATTGTAACAGGTTGTGGTGGGGCTCCTCTGGTCACTATTTCCTGGACTTCTGGACTGTCCGGTGCCTTGAACCCATGCTGATTGAGTGTGCATGTGAGTGTGCATGTGACGCCCGGCTTGTTTTCTGACAATACTTGCAAACTCGGATCATGGGCAAGCCAGATGCCAAACAGTCAAAAAACGTGCCCGCCACACAGATGGGGAGTTGAGCTTTGGAGCCATGATGTATCCACAAGATGACGAGGACTCTGGTGTGCTTGACCTCAAGGAAATACTCATGGATGTAAAAACCTACCCAAGGACAATTGATGGCAAATTGGACCTCCTTACTGCCCGCCTTCATCAGGTCAAACAGCAGGTAGAGACTCACAAGTCCAGATTGGACCACTTGGAAACCTGCATTGATGATCAACAATCTGAATCTAGGGAACAGTTTCTCAAAATGGACAAGATCCTGGACATCATAAAGGCCAAGAATGAGGATCTAGAAGCCAGATCCTGGCGAAATAACTTCTGCATCACAGGTGTCCAGGAGTCTACCTCAATATCAAAAATGGAGGACTTTGTCGGGACGATGATACAAAGCCTATTTGGCGACAATCTGTCCCCAGTATTCATCGTAGAACGAGCCCACAGCTCGCTTGGTCCCCGGCCGCCCCCGGGTGTGCCAGCCAGGCAGATAATCTCCAGGCTCCTAAACTACTGGGACAGGTCTGTGGTTCATTGGTTAGCCCACGAAAAAGGCCCAATGTGTCATCAAGGCAACATCGTATTGATTTTCCCTGACTTCACTCAGAGTGTGCAAGCTGCCCGTCGCGACTTCATACCAGCGAAAAAAAGTCCTGCAGAAGGTGGAACTTCCATACGCCCTACTTTACCCCGCCAAGCTTAGGATCTCCGTTGATGGCAAATCACACTTTTTTATGGATGCCTAGTCGTTGCTGAAGTTTCCCAAAGTCACAATCTAGAAATGCTGCTCCCTTGGGAGCTCGCATGGGGCCACAGGGCAGGCCTCTCTGAGTGAGAATGATTGATTTACATGAGCAGCCCCTGTTTCTAAAAGTTATTAACTGTTCTGTGTCTAGCAATATGCCTATTACATATACGGATCAGGCCCCATATCCATGGTTCGGCCACCCTGTAACTAGGTTGGGTTGAAGCCTGGAGTCACCTCGCTCCAAGGGCTATTTCCCATCACTAGTTCTTCTTTGTGGGTATGGGGTAGATGGAGTGGGGGGTGGGTAGTCTATCTCAACTGAGTTCAGGGGATGGAGTGGGTGGGGGAGGGATGGGAGTTTTGTAGTTATGTTCTTTGCTTGGTTGTTTTTGTCTTTCACCCGGAGGCTCATGACTAGGCTCTTCTCTCACACGACATGCGACACCACACAGCAACACATTGGTTAAGTGCTTGTGGCCCTCATGGCAATTCACATGCCACCGCTATGGCCACTCTAAAATGTTTGAATATACAGAGACTCAATGGTGGCAGGAAAGCTCGTCTTTTTTACTCTTACTTACACCGACATAGAATCGACATCTGTTTCGTACAGGAAAGACATCTGTCCAACCTCAGATCTCCCCGCTTGCAAGCCCATGGCTGGGACACCTCTCATTCCTCTACCTATTCAAATTACGCCAGGGGCGGTGTGATACTTTTATGTAGGGGGCTTGCCTGGCAATTAACTCACACGGTGCTTGACCCAGAGGGCTGATATGGAATGCTTGCAGGATTGTTATGTAGACGCTCCGTCATACTGACGGCTGTGTGTGGTCCAAATGTGGACGATCCCAAATTCTACTCCACACTCTGGACCAAGATACAAAGTCTCGGTCCTTGAGCCCTTATTTAGGGGGGAGACTTCAATGCCATCCTTTAGGACCAGCTGGATAGATCCGACATTTCCAGATGTCTACACTCTCACACTTCACATATACTCCACACGATTATGCATGACAATCAATGACAGGACATTTGGAGGCTCACACATCCACACCCACTTGAGGGAACGTGTATTTCAACATATTACGTCTCCTGGTCCCCGGACATCAGGACATGGTCAAATGGCGACACCCATTTGCCACATACTTTATCTGACTATGCCCCTGTCTTGCTGGAGCTACAGCTCCCTGATACCACACCGCAAGCTTTCTCCTGGTGGCTGCCCTCAGGCGCTACAAAATGCAGTATTCCACAAGGAGATCCGTAAACAAATTGTTGAGTTCTTCACCCATAATGTTGACTCTGTTGAGTCACCCTCCATGTTGTGGGAGGCTTTTAAGGTTGTCATGAAAGGCACCCGCATTGCCAAGCATGCCGGGGTGTAGAGGTACATGCATCAGTCGCCAGCCAACCTAGAACAAGAGAGTCGGTCCTTAAAGACCCGCTACTTCCACTCAAAAAGTCCAGATCTTCTGGTGGCCATTAATTCTAACCCAAAAGTATTTCAGGAGAAGCCTATCTGGGAGACCCATTATCTTAACAAGGATGCTCAAGTGCGGCGGTACGGCGAGGGAGACCACCTGCAAGACTACTACGCCCTAACCATGCCTCCACTTATATAGCTGAACTTCTTGACTTGGACAATAACCTAGTGTCCACCACACCAGAAATATCATGCGTGACCTCCTCTTTTTACGCTGAATTATTCCAAGAGACCACCATGCTCAATGGTCCGCAACTCACCAACTATTTTGACACAATACAGCTGGTGTAGCTGGATCGAGCCCATCAGGACTACCTCGATGCCCCCATCATGACCGAGGAGATCACACAGGTAATTGCAGACCTTCACAGTGATAAGGCGCCGGGTGGTGATGGCCCCACGACTTCCTTTTATAAAGAATATGCATCCCTTCTATCCCCACACCTCCTGGTCATGTACAAGCACTCCCTTGGCACGAGCTGCCTTCCTGCTTCATTACGGGAGGCCATCTAGTAACTTTGCTAAAGCCGGGCAAACCAGCAACACATTGTGACTCTTACCAACCGCTCTCTCTCAATAACGTAGATAACAAAATCTACACTAAGGTGCTCGCTAATTGATTACTACCACTTCTACCGAAGATAATACAACCTTGCAAGGACGCTCTACTTCGCATACTCTCTGCACCATTTTTGCAATCATGCATCACCTTTCTCCTCATACATAGGCCATAGCGGTCCTACTGGATGCCACTGAGGCTTTTGACACACCACTTCTGGCCCACATAGGCTTCAGCCCACTATTCATAAAACAGATATGTTTACTTTACACTGTCCCCTTGGCCAGAGTACAGACCAATGAGCTCCTTTCTGATCCCTTTCCGATCACTCGGGGTAATAGACAGGGGTGTCCAGTGTCACCTCTGCTATTTGCTATTGTGATGGAACCTCTGGCGGCTCACCTTCGGCAACACTATGCATAGAAGGGCATAAGCCTTACCTCCAGAGCTCTAGTGGTTTCAATGTACACAGACAGTATTGTGTTCAACGCCTGCAACCCACAAGAACATTTAACCCCTCTGCTACAAGAGATAAAACGGTTCGGTTGCCACTCCGGGATTCAGGTGAACTGGGGAAAATCTGTGCTGTTCCCCCTCACCGACAGTACCCAACCCCTCCCCACTGAATTTCCCCTTCAATGGGCTGAAGAGCTGGTACGTTATCTCGGTATTTGGCTCAGCTGCGCTGTTGCCACCTTATGGCTGGCACACTATGGCAGAGCCATGACCTGGCTGGAGGACAGGATACCATTCTGGACATGCTTGCTCGGTTCCCTCACAGGCCGTATTTCAATTGTGAAGATCAAGGTCCTCCCTAAATTTCTTTCCCTTTCACTCAAAATTCCTATAACCTTTACTGCCACTTTCTTTAATTGCATGAAATCTAACCTAATTACTCTGGTTTGGGCAGGTAGGCAACCTTGGGCTTCATGGGAACTCCTCACCCTGCCACTGGCTCAGGGAGGACTGCGAGCACCAGACATCAACCTATATGCATACTGTGCACAAGCTACTTGCACTTCTGGGTACATCCTACTCCATTTCAACAACAGACAGCCACCAAGGCGGATAGAGCAGCGCCGTGCCCTTTGTCGACAGTGCTATATCTTCCCTACAAAGCACCTCGAGTTGACATCGACACAGTCACAAGTGTATGGTGGGCTTGGGATGGTCTAAGGAGGCGGACAGGTCTGTCTATATTGTACACGCCATCTATCCCCTGATTAACAACCCAATAATTCGGCCTCTCTTTGCTTATATATGAATACAGAGCCTTGTGTGGAATCTATACGGGGATGCTGCTTGCTGTATTTCCAACGCTCACTCCGGTCAGGAGCCTGGGGCCATCGGCAACTATGAGGAAGAAGTGTTTTCGCCGCCAAGCCCCCACCTATCTTTGGACTTCGATACCAGCACTGGTGGTGGAACGCGTTGCTCTGTGAGTCGGAGGACCCCCATGCTGTTTCTGACACCCCAGGTAAGGCTGAGTAATACAATGGTGGGAGGACATCTCACTAAGACTCGGGGTTGATGTCCCTGGGAGTGCGGTGGCTACAGTTTTGATTTTGAAGGTCACATTTAATTCTCAAGGTCTGCTGCTGAGGTCCCGGAGAGTGAGCACGCAGCACTATGTATTTTTTGTGATTCCAAAGGGGCAAGCTACAAAGATCAAGTCAATTTAACAACGCAAATACAAGGTACTGACTTCATTTGAAATTAAGGCGCTTTGAAAAACTAAAGAAGAGTGATATTATCAAAATAGTGGGAAAGTAAATCCCTGCAGCACTACCTTGAAGTTGGCCGTATCCCCAGAGGTTAAAGAATTCTGGTTGCCCTCAGCTATGAAAATCCTAATCCCGAGAAACTCAGAGAATGGGCAGATAATAACAATGAGGCCTCAAAACGTATGCTTGGCATACTAATTAAACATGCTGATTTGGACAGAAAGAATATTTTGGATCAAATATCGACTTTAAAAACAGAATTGGGTCAAGATAAGCAACAGGAAACAGTGAACACATTTTCTGCGGAGTTAAAGAGTAAACTGCAAATTTTTTAGCAGTTGATTATAAATAGAAAGGCACAGAACTTTCAAAGAGACAAAGCGAATTATGAGTGTGGCCAGATTTTTACTTTTGCAAAAAAAAAAATGATCATTTTATGAGCCAGCAGAAGTTTTATAAGAACACATCTCATGAGATAATACCATATGACGAAGAAAGTATTCCAAATTCTGAGGTTGATGCGGATCTGGAAGATACGGTGTCACATGACCTCCCTGTTCCCTCAGTGGTGGAAGAATTTGATTTTTTACGCATAGAATGAGGCTTCAATCTACGGCCCAAAAATCTACCAGTAGAAAAAGCAATCAGAGGACGAGGAGGTGGAGATGATCAAGACACGGACAAAGGCAAGGAGAAAACAACAGGAGGAAGAGCACAGAGACAGAATCAGAAACAATGACGACTGTAGCCAATAACAGTAATGACTTTATCAATCTTACAGGTATTGCTCTGACCAAGGAGGAAGGAAGGATTTTAAAATTGAGCTTCTCTTATTGTCTCACTGAGAATATGAACTACAAGCAGACTAGGATAGACCTCTTCAAATTCATGAGAGCAATTCATGAGAAGAAGGGTTGATGTATCATGGATGAGAAATAGGGATGATGGAAGAGAAGAGAAGCAGGGATGATGGATGAGAAGTAGGGATGATGTATGATGGATGAGAAGCAGGGATGATGGTGCAGAAGTAGGGGTGAAGTATGATGGATGAGAAGTAGGGATGATGGATGAGAAGCAGGGATGAGACGAAGGGAGGAGAAGTAGGGATGATGGATGAGAAGTAGGGATGATGGATGAGAAGCGGGGATGAGAAGCAGGGATGAGAAGTAGGGATGAGGAGTGACAAATGAGAATGTCCTAAAAGGGATGCTGTAGGGGAGGCCTCAGAACTTGAGAAGGGAGAAAGTTATGGAGCGTTGGAGGGAAAAGTGATATGAAAAGTATAACAATGCTTGTTTTTTGTCTCACAATTCCTTATTGGTTTGAAAGTGAGAAGTAACCAACAAGGTATACGATTGGCAATGATTGAACAGAACACCACACATACGTATAGGATGTTAAGTATTAAAACATCAAACAGTAAAAGGAAGGAGGTAAGGGGAAATGGGGTAATTGGTGCCTCCAAAAAGGTAAAGATATAGAGGGTCCTGCCAGGCTCTTGCAACACTCAACAGCCTCTTGCTTCTCATAACATTCAATTGGGGTTAAGACCATCGAGAAGGTACAGGATACACCCACAGCAAAACAGGAAGCGGACCATTACTAGGTGGATGTCATATTAACAGGGAGACCACAGCAAATAATCTACAAATAACTCTTACCAGTACCTTCCAATGTCCTAACGCACGCTCGAAAGTCCAGGAGAAGTGCAATGCTGTAGTCCCCCATACATTTTAGGTGAAGGTTTAGCAAAGGTAAAAGCCTTTATAAATCCGTCCTAGTAAGTCTTCGTTTAAAAAAAAACTACCCAAGATCGCTTTAAATTGTGGAAGTGTATCATTAATTATACATATTCATTTTTTGAAAGTGCCATTTCGAACATATCCAATGCTCGGTAGCAGGATACTGCCAGTTTTTTAATGTCTTTCACTCCTCACATTGGCAACCCTAGAGTGGTAGCCACCTATCGTGAGAAATGGGAGGTCACTCATGTCATGAAGAAGAGCTAATTCTGCAATCAGTCCTCCATGAAGGAGTTCCATTTTCATAAATGCACATATTTGATTCCAGTAATTGCTCACGTGTGGACAAACCCATAAAAGTTGTACTATGTCACATTCTGGAGAATTACATCTCCAACAGTTGGAGTCAGGGCTTAAATTGGCTCTATGAAGTAAAGCAGGCAATCAATGCCATCTATGCATGTACGTATAATGGCCATGCTTCAGGCGGGATTCGCGTGGCCTTTTCTTGTAATCAGATAGTGTAGTTTCTCAGTATTGGTCTCCGAATTGCAACTGTAAGTGCTCCTCCAACCACGACGTCACTCGTTAGATATGGAGATATGGAGAATCGACCATCAATCAGTGCGGAGTGTGGAATTGCTGTGGTGTCTTTGTAAGCTTTTCACCTCTGTAAATAAATGACTATGGGGGATTGAGGCATTACAGTTTTTGGCCGGTTTAGGGTATGGGACAATTGTGTATATCTCCGGTGTGGTGAGTGTGGTAGTCTGTATTCCGATCTGTAAGCAAATCGTCGGAGGATTTGTGCCCTCCTCCTTAGTACATAACAAAACCCTAGGAGCATTTCAAATCTAGCCAAGCATTGGGGTCTTTGCATGTTGTACAAAAAATAGCCAACTAGCCAGAACCTTCAACAGAAAGGCGGGTATAGCTCCAACATCCTTTCCTCCACCACTGCCATATGCCCACAAATCCCCCATCATGTGGCTGTCTTATCCATATAGGCCCATACTTATACTTTTTAGCTCCGTATTTGAGTCATTTTTTGACGCAAAAGCAGCGCAAACTAACAAAATATAATTGTATTTTGTAAGTTTGCACCGCTTTTGCGTCAAAAAATGACACAAACGCTGCGCTCAAAAAGTATAAATATGGGCCATTATTTTTATATGCCCTGATGGTAAGACGATGTTGGGGCATGCCACTTCAGAGCTCGTGGCAGCCCTACACTTGTCCTTTGGAAGGTCAATGTTGTTTTTGCACATATGTCAAACTAACACACTGAAAGTTTTATTTCTGAGTGTTATTCAACTTATTTTACATAAGAGTAGTTGTACTGCACACATAGTTTTACTCAAACAAAGTTTTTTTATGGGAAGCCGTTCATGTCAAAATTACAGCTCCCTATATAGGACACCTCCTGGAATGCATAGCGTGTTGCAAAATGAATACGACATACACCAGAATGAATGTACTATGTGTCAAAATAAATATGATACCTGGCAGAGTTGCAGCACGCTATGCATTTCAGGAGGTGTCCAATATGGGGAGCTGTAATTTTGACAAGAACGGCTTCCCATATTTTTTGTGTTGGTAAATTTACATTCAAAGGGTTTGAGGTAGCAGCGAATGTGTGTTACAATGTGCAAATGCACTTTGAGTTTGTAAACACTCACCAACCTACCGATGTGACGGTGTTCACCAAACTCTGAAATGTTTGAAGGTTTAATCCTGTCAGTGGCAGAATAAATACCTTTCTGAAGTGGGATTGGCAAGAAAACACTTACTAAGATGGTGGTGATTTAGAAAAAGGGGTTCTTTCCTTGTGGAGAAAACAAGAAAAAGGTTTCATAAGTGTATTTGAATGTAACATTATTTTTTTTCCATGCGAAAACACGTGTGCATTTTCAAATGCAAAAATGCAATTCACAAACATTTTCCAGGAGTGCTCTCTGAAACCTGCGACACAAGCAGGTCTCCAGCAATAATCTGGAAAGCGTTTGTGAATTCTGAAAATGAGTAAATTATATCCGTGGGAGATTGTAAATCACACGGTGCAGATTTATTCTGCTCCTACATTGAACCCAATATGAAGCGCAGGCTGTGAATAGCTTCATATTTGGAACATTGGGACTTACAGGCCGTAATTGTTAACCGTTTTCTTTGCGTTTCCTTGGCTCCGGAGAGGGGGCTGTTTTGAAAGTTTGGTCTTAACATATTCCATCGCTGCTTCTTAAGCAACTTCTGGCCAGACCTAATTAGCAGGAATGTTCAAATGCACCCAAGCTCACAATCTCTGTAACAACTCATGCTTATGTACAGCAAAGAATAGCAGCTGATACAACTTGGCCTAGATATAAGGCTATTTAAAGATTTGAAAAGGCATTTGTTTGGGTTGCCTGTTTTGCATGGATTCAAACGAAACTGGGCTTCAAAACATGTCAGCCAAACCAAAGCCAACCATAACTTCATTTTCATCTTTGTGTTTTTTCAGTGTGTATGTTTTTTGATCATTTGTTGCAGCCATCAGTTTTCCAACCCACTACAGACGGACAACCCCAGGTGTGCACAGTGGTGGTTGGCCATAAGGCCTGGCCTATTGCCAGTCCGTGAGCGCCACCCACTACAGGTGGGTCACTACTTTTGTGTATGGCCCTAAGGCCAGGCTATCCCCCAAAACCACCGTGGATGGCCAGGCCCTGTATTTTTTTATTTTCATTGTTTAGGATTTGCCGACCCTATTGTTCTGTTTGCTAACACGCAACAAGTTCATGGCATGCTTCTTGGGCCTGTGTGGAGCCTCTCACCTTTCATGGGTCCGTGGAGACAGAAAAAAAACAACACAGGTTAATGAAGCTTGCTGTGTGTTTGCAGACCTAGGGCTGCTCCGGGGCTACAAACTCAGCCTAAACCTAACAGCAAATAACACTTTTTGTAAATACTTTTTTGTTCTGGTTTTGTTGATATGGGGGTCACCTTGAAGACAGGGTGTCAGGGGATGCACCCTGTACCCCCATAGGACCTTTTTCATTGTTTTCATTGTTTTTCCTTTAGGGCATAGATACTCCATCCTCTCATCGTGTAATAGCAGCCGAGCATTTTTCCTGAAGTTGTTGCCAGTGGGGTAGGTAGCTTATGGTCCACAATCCTGAAATGGGGGAGCCGGGGTCAAAAGCGAACTCGACCAGTCCGATTTGAGTATTTCATAAATGTGTGTTCAGTGGCAGTTCATGGAATTGGGTTCATGGAACTACATTGAGTAATGCCCAGATATCACTACAATGTAACCACGTCATGCCCACAATTGTTTTGAATGCTAATTTATCAAAAACAACTAAACAAACTTACACCAAAGCAAAGGCTCTTTCATGAGTAAAGTTTTATTGTCAAGCCAGGTTTGGTGTGATTCCTTTCAGCTGTTTTCCCTGTATCAGAGAGAAAACATTTCAAGATAGCAAGGGCACGAGGTATAGTCATTTTAGAGCAGGAGTTCCAGTTACTTGAGATAACTATAACTGGTGAACTTCAGTGGTTTTGTCAATTTGAAATGTTTTTTTTTAACTGACATTTTCACTTAACTGTAATGACCCATAAATCTTTTTTTTTTCATGAATCTCTAAGATTTTTTAAATTTAACATACAATATAATTACTATTCCTAAATTCATAACTATAGCATCATTTTAACCTTTGTTTCTTTCTTGATTTTCTATGGATTTTTTAACGTATGATGTCCATCACAGTGTGAACTTTGGGGTTGGTTGCAGGGCCTGGTCTGGCCCTGTACCTAATCCCTCACTGGTGTCCAACCCCCAGCTGACCACAGTCTTTGGCCATGCACTGCATGGAATTGGAGCATAACCCCCGCAGGTGTGAACAGCTAACTATGTGGTGTAATAATATAAAGGGTGTCATTTTAAGTAAGGCAGACCTACTCTTTGTGAAAGGATCGGAACTCTAAAATATAAAAAGTGAGACTTAGCTTTATCAAGGGGTCACCATATCAAAATATATAAAACTGACCTATTGCGTTTGTCTAAAAGTCACCAATAGTTGTAATAAAATGTATATTTTATAACTTCACACATTGCAATGTTTAATAAAAGTGATTGTCATAAAATGTTTTAATAAAGCTTTAAAAAAATCTTTCTTTTAACATTTTTGAGGCCATTATGTGCAGCTGTAGAACCCCCCACAAAGTGTCCCTGCACTCCAGCTGAAAAGCAAAGAGCTCCAGTTTGGAGTAAAAAAAATATGGTAAGCTTTTTTGGGATCATGACTAAGTACAATTACCAAGAAGAGTTTCTGTTCTTTTTCAATGTTGCTTGGGGTCTGCTGCACTCCCTGCAGTCCAGCTACAAGACTACAAAAAATTGTTGGTAGTGCCCCTGCCTTCTAGGAGCACCACCAGGCTCCAAACAAAATAAGTAAAAAGCCATTGCATGGCATTATGGGGCACTCCTTCTCTGGAACAGTGAATAATAAGTGAATTGTTCCTGACACTAATTTATTATTTACTGTATTGTTTTTTTTTAAATATATTTTTGAGTGCCCCAGTGCCTATCCAGGGCACCTACATTTTTTTTTTATTTCAATGCTGCGGGTGAGCCTCAAGGCCCCTCAACCCCTGCCAACTCCCTAGCCGGCACCCACACCTTTTTTTTAAACGTTAGGGGCTGAGGAGGGAGGTCCAGGGTCTCCGTGGACCCTGTTGATTCCCATGTGGCAATCTTAGTTGGTGCCAGCAGGAGCCAGCAATTTTGTTCAGGTAGAATACTGCTTGCCACCCAGGCACCCACAACATGTCAGTTGTTGGACGCTTCTGGGGGAGGTCCACGGCCTTGTGCCCCCTGTCTGCTCCCTGGCTGGCCCCATACTGTTAGCTGGAGGAGCTGGCAACTACTTTGCTCCCACATGGGCAGCGATGGAAAATGGGTTATTGGTAAGGGCAGGTAGGTACCTACACTTAGCAATAGGCCACTAATCTCCACTTAGGTCAGTTAGGTCTCAGTAAATTAAACCCAGCTCAACCCTTGGTAGCTTGGCAACGAGCTTCAAAGCTTAACTTAGGAGACTTTGAGGGTCATTCTGACCCTGGCGGCCGGTGGCCGCCAGGGCCACCGACCACGGGAGCACCGCCGACAGGCTGGCGGTGCTCCAATGAGCATTCTGACCGCGGCGGTTCAGCCGCGGTCAGAAGCGGAAAGTCAGCGGTCTCCCGCTGACTTTCCGCTGCTCTTTGGAATCCTCCATGGCTGCGGAGCGCGCTCCGCAGCCATGAGGATTCTGACCCCCCCTACCGCCATCCAGTTCATGGCGGGAAAGCCGCCATGAACAGGATGGCGGTAGGGGGGTCGCGGGGCCCCTGCCGTGCCAGTGGGGGCCAATGGCATGGGCACGGCAGGGGCCCCCGTAAGAGGGCCCCAAAATGTATTTCACTGTCTGCCTTGCAGACAGTGAAATACGCGACGGGTGCAGTAGCACCCGTCGCACCTTCCCACTCCGCCGGCTCGATTACGAGCCGGCATCCTCGTGGGAAGGTCGTTTTCCCCTGGGCTGGCGGGCGGTTTAACTGGAACCGCCCGCCAGCCCAGGGGAAAACTCGTAATACCCGCCGCGGTCTTTTGACCGCGGCGCGGTAATTTGGAGGGCGGGATCCTGGCGGGCGGCCTCCGCCGCCCGCCAGGGTCATAATGAGGCCCAGAGTGTAAAGAATTCAAATATCACAAAACAGTAATTAAATAAAACACCAGAAACAGTTTAAAAATCCAAAACCAAGATATGAACATAGATTATATTTTTATCTTTAAAATGACACAAAAATGAATAAAATCGGATAAGGGGAACCGGAGATATGAATTTTTAAAGAATTATTGTTTTTTAGCGCCTAGAAACAAAAAGCGCCAATCGGGTCATCTGGTTGGACCTCGACCGGGGCAAAGTCAAAGTTTCAGGCCGACCGCAATGGAACCTTGCTCGGCTACAGGCCGCTGGAGGCCTCGGTTAAAAGTTTACCTTCACACTTAGGGCCTGATTCTAACTTTGGAGGACGGTGTTAAACCGTCCCAAAAGTGGCGGATATACCACCTACCGTATTACGAGTCCATTATATCCTATGGAACTCGTAATACGGTAGGTGGTATATCCGCCACTTTTGGGACGGTTTAACACCGTCCTCCAAAGTTAGAATCAGGCCCTTAGTCTCTTTTTCGAAGATTTTCTTCAGCGGGACGAACCTGCCAGTCCAATCCAACCTCCTGGAGCCCTTATCCGGATACGCGTCGCGGGAATCCTCGGTGGAGATTTTTACCTTCGGGCTTAGTGGTTTTTTCGAGGTGAAAATCCTCCGACCGGGGTAAATCTGGATCTTGATCGGACGTCCATGGAGCCCTCCTCAGATACGCTGGCTGGGAGGTCCCTTTTACCTTCGGACTTAGTCTCTTTTTCGGAGATTTTCTTTACCGGGACGAGCCAGCAAATCAGGCCGGGTCACGGTTGAGGCAAGCCGGCTAGAGTTGCCGCGGCGGGTCGGTTCCTCTATGGAGCTCTTTTACAAAAGATCTCCAAACTTCTGGGGCTTCTCCCAGATGTCCTTTTAAGGTTCTTTTGAGGTCCAAAGCTCACCCTAAGGGTCCAGAAGTTCTGAGATGGTCCTTGGGGGTGCGGACTACAACTCCCAGAATGCAACTGGCGCAAACTCCTTTTTGGCCACTGGACAGTGGTCAGCTGGTCGCTTTCTTCAGGAGTTGGTGCAGGGGACTCTAGTTAGCAATTTATCGCCCTGTAGCAAACAGGGAGTCCCTCCTTGAACCAGTTGAAGCCAGGCAAAGTCCTTCTTGTGGTGAAGCCCAGGTGTGCAGCTGGTGCAGTCCTTCTGAGTGCAGGTTCCAGGTGCAGGCCAGGGGTCCAGCAGGGCAGTCCTTCTTCTTCTGTTGTTCTCCCTCGTTAGATGTGGTAGTGAACTGAGATGTGGGTACAGGTCTGCCAGTTTTATCCTTGCTCCTGGGTGAAATGCAGGGGGGTCCTGGTTCTCCAATCAGGTGCAGGGTCCTTTCCCCTGTGATGACCACTTCCTGGGAAGTGTGGCAAAATCAATCCCAGGAGGCAACATTCTCCAAAAATCCGTCATGGCTGAATCTGATTTTTGGAGTTTACATCTGGCTGAGCCCACCCACTGGTGTGGCTAAAAATCATAAACACACCCCTCTCCTGACCTCTCCTAATCTAATCAAGGGGGCACCTAGTTGTCTGGGGTTGCAGGATGTGAGGGTGTTGCTGGTTGCTCCAAATGTCCTTCTATGCCTTTGAAGACCAGTTTGGCAGCTCTCCCCCTTCCTGCCTCACCATCTGCTGAGGGGAGATTCCCTCCCACAGGCAGATTCCTTTGTGTGAAGCCAGGCAACTTCACACCTCATCATGCAGCCTGGCCAGGCTGCCAGAGGCTGGCCAATCAGAGCACAGCAGCAAAAACAATGCAGGGCTGAAATTGGCAACTTTTCAGGTAAAGTTTAAAACTCTTTACCTGAACAAGTTATATTAAATCCAACAACTGGAAGTTGTGGGATTTGTTACAACAATTAATTTGATACCAAACTCTTGGTATCCATCATTTAAGGAGACATTAAAAATTAAAATAAAGTCTCCCCATTCTAGCCTATGAAGGCCATTTACTACAATGAGGGAAAAACTAATGTGGCTGTTTTTACCTCACCAGGGCTTAGAAAACTTTTTTTATAAGGTCCCTGCTTATAGTAACATGGCACCCAGCCCTAGGGGCACACAGGGCACACCTTACGGGTGACTTATATGTCAAAATAAGGTAGTTTAAGACTTTGGAACTACTTTTAATTCCAAAGTCGAATTTGCGTATAACTTTAATTTAAAAGCAGCCAGCAAGGCAGGCCTGCCTTTAAAATGACACTGGGCACCTCAGCAGTGCACCTATGGGTGCACAACCTATGCTGTGGTCCCTAAACCTACATGCCCTAAAATATACTAGGGACTTATAGGTAGGTTAACTTAGCCAATTATAATTAGCCTAATTTGCATATTGATTTTACACAGAGCACAGGCCCTGGGACTGGTTAGCAGTACCCAGGGCACCATCAGAGTCAGTAAAACACCAGCAAAAAGTGAAAAATGGGGGCAAAAAGTTAGGGGGCCTCTGCAATCAGCCCTGTTTTCTCACAGGCAGGAACAGCATTTTTCACTGCTCCTGCCTAGGTAGGAGGAAAGTTGTGTCCCCTGCCCAGGAGAGTGCAGGCAGTGTATGCCCACAGTCTCCCGGGCACAGAACCGCAGTGTCCCAGGGGATTCGGTCCCTGGGACACGGCCTGAACGGGCTCTGGCAGGGGGTGCCCAATACCTCCCTCCCCAAAAATAAGGGGCTCCATTGGATGGAGTCCCTGGTGCATTTTTTAGACTTGCGGGGTGGGGCCACATGCCCCTTCTTAATTTTAAATATGGCCCCAGAGGATGGAGTAACCAGGGCTTCTCTGATGGTTTGGAGAGAGAAGCCACACGCCCGCCTCCCCATCAAAAAGTGCAGCCCCAGGGGATAAGGTCCTTTGGCACAGCACCCCAGGCCTTGATCCACCCTTGGAGTAAAAGAACTATGACCTCACATATTACATCACTTGTGAAATGACCTATCACATTACTGATAACTTCACTAATGAAATCTGACTTGTCATGAATGATGACAACACTGTGCATGGCAACTCCTTATTGCTTATTTTTATTTCTTTTGACAACACGAGGACCAAGTCCCCTAGTCATAAAATTGTGGTTGCAAATTTCTCTTCAGGTTGCGCCAACCAATCAGCTCACATGTTTTGAGCTCGCCATACACAGCAGTAGTAGCAGTGCTTGACGCGTAACTTTTGAACCTTAATGTCTCAAAAACTACTGAAAAGATTTAAACCAAATAAAAAAACAAGCTTTCTGGATCAAGTTTTACTTTGTGTCAACTATGGTGTAATTCTTTTCAGCAACATTGGCTATAGTGTTGTCTAAAGTTCCTTTAAAAAATTGCATTGGGAAAACCTAGTTTAGGACCCCACATTTTTTTTCTCACCTCCACACTTGATGCATCACCCCTAAACTGGAAGAAGTAGCTGAAGTGAATTATTTTTTTAATTTTGTGGAAGTTGCATAAAGGTTTGTCAAACTGCACCAAAGTTATTAGCAAACCAAAAAATCTATTTAGTAACTATAACTGCACAATGGCAATCAACCCTGTGAGATACATATATATAAATATGTATGTATAATGGTTGAGATGGGTGAAACCATACTCAAGCAGCAACCAAAATCCTTGAACGATGAAGTCACAAACAAATGATAAATTAACCTGTGCTCAATCCTCAGACAGCGTGGTACAGAGCAGTCAGGCTTACCTTGAAGACAATGTGTAAAGTATTTGTGCAATACTTCAAATAGTAATAATGTGAAAACACAACAAAAGAAGAATCCCACACCAATGTAGAAAAATACAGTCATTGTTAGTAAATAAAAAAGACCAAAACAACAAAAATCTATTCAGTAGAACCAAAGATATGCAGGTTTATGGATGTCACTAAAAATAGCACCAAAAAAACACAAAGTGCTAACTATGGATATCTGTTCTGGCAGGACCGGGATAAAGTCACAAGTTCAGGCCGACCACGATGGAGCACTGGACAGCTACAGGGAACCAGTTGGGCCCACTGAACAAGAGTACCTTAAATCCTGGTTGCAAAGTGCTATGAAGTCCTGCGTCAAAGATGCATCGGGCAGTTGAGGTGATGCAAGGTCCCGGTCGGAGCTGTGTCATGCAAGGCTGTGGAGCTGCAAGGCTGTGATACAAGGTCCTGCATTGTCGCCAAGGAGGCCATTGATGAGGCGGCTAGCAGTAAGAAGCCCTGCATCAAGGATGAATCATGCAGATGCGGTCGATGATGGGCTGCAATGCGAGATCCTCCATCGTGGATGCTTCATAAAGCAGCAGTTCCAATGAGGCTGTGGGTTGTGGAGGTGATACAAAGTAATTGCAACAGGAAAGTCAAAGCAGCAGAAGCAATGCATCAGCTCTGCTTGGGGGTGCATCAAGCAGCAGAGGAGATACGTCAATTCTGCTGGGTTTACAGATGGGGTGCAGAACACCCACATGCCCACTTCCAAGGGTCCAGGACAGGGGTGGAACCATGTAGCAGGATAGGACTAACAGTTGCAGAGTCCAGGTGCTGGTTACAAGCGACTGGGTACAGGCTGCATGCCCAGTTCTTCTAACTCAGGTAATAAACAGCAGAGCAGCTGGTCTGCACAGAAGAGCAGTAGTCCTTCGGGTCAGCACTCCAGCAGAGTGTCAGTCTTTTCAGCAGCACAGCAGTCCTTCTTTTTGGTAGTCTTCCATAGGTCCAGAAGTATTCTCAAGAGTTGGTGGCTGAGATCCAATATTTATACCTGGTGCCTTCTTTGAAGTGGGGGAAGCTTCTAGAGGTTTTCTCTTTGAAGTGCACTGGCTTCATGCCCTCCCTGCCCTGGCTCCAGACACGGGGTATGCAATCCTTTGTGTGAAGGCAGGACACAGTCAACTCAGGTGTCAGCAGGGCTGTGCCTAACTCCGCCACTCATCCTACCCATGATGGCCCATCCAGGCACAACTAAGCTCTTTATTGGATGTGGCTGTCTAGGAGGAATACTCAAGAACCCACTGTTGACCCAGCGACAGGCTGTAGGCACTAAGGTCCAGACGTACAAAGCATTTTTCTGGTTGCAAACGGCCCAATTCGCAGAAAAATGCATTTTCAAATGTACAAAATGTTATTCAGTAACTTGTAACTGAATTGCAATTTTAATTTTGGATTCAGTATTTGGAAGTGGCATGCATTGGGCGTCCCTTTCAAATACAGAATGGGTATGGTATGTATTACTGTTTTGCAACCAAATTCCAGTCACAAAACAGTAATACTTTACCACCATTTTAAAAGCAGTGCTAACCCATTCGGAAATGAGACAGGGGCCCCTAGAGACCCCTGCCCATTTGAAAATATTGGAAAAATATTCTTGAGATCAGGCAGTGGTGCCATGGACCCATACCTACTCTTTATTAAAGAAACTTCAAAGTTTCATTTTTTGTCCTTTTACAAACATCCCATTATCCTGTAAGGAGAACGGGCTGCATAAAAAAAGAGATTGCTTTTTAGTAAAGCAGGTCACCATCCCTGTGATGGCTGCAGTTCCTAATAGGTGGCAAATTGCGACCTACCTCATTAAAATTCATGAAGTAGGTCAATTTGCAACCCACTAGGAATCAGAAATTAAGAAATAAACATTTCATACATTTAGAATTCTGATTACCAAATAGCAATTCAGAAACACATTGCTATATGGGAATCCTTAGTCTAAAGCTACCCACAAATGGCCCTAAATGGCTAAGCAGGAAAATACCAACTTTCTAAAAGTGACATTTTCAAAATTGCAAATAAAAATCAAAATTTACTATAAAAGAGGATGTGTCATTACAACTCCAAAGACCCCAAACATGAACTAAAGACTTGTTCCCATTTGGAATTTATCTTTATGAAGCCTAATAAGGTAAACCCAAAGTTGTTATTTGGTAGTGTGCAAAAGACGTCGCTATCAGGTCAAGTAAAATTATATTCCTACTTTTTAATGGGCCATTTAGTTGGCCTGGTAGTGCATTTGAACCGCTGGCTTTTCCAAGGCCTGCAAATGGCAAGTATGTCTTTGCCCGTCCGTGCCCAGGCTGTGCCATGAGCCAGGACCCCTGGGCATTTCACCATCCAAACCTACTCAAGGAATGAGCTGATGTCTCTCTGCAACAAAGGTAAGCTCGCATTATGCGAGACTCATAACTGTAATTCAAATGTAAATTCTTCTAGATGCTCAGGTTGTAACTACACTTTTAAACTCAAATGTTCTAACAATAACTCTGTACTAAAACCAGTCTATCCTTCTCCAAACCAAGGATCAGTTGACCGGTCACTTACTTGTGTTCTATTAAATACTAGGCCCCTAGTGAAGCACAAATATAAATTTGCTGACTGCATGGATAGCTGTGCCCCAGACATTGTATTTCTTACGGAAACATGACTGGATGAGGCATCTGACCCTGACATAAACATTTCCATCCCTGATAGGTTCAAACTGTATAGATTAGATAGAACCGGCAAACAGGGGGAAGACGGTTAATTTATTGCAATCATTGGAAAGTCTGTCTTACCCCTATTTTGCATCTAAGGAGAGAAGCCCTTATGTTTGCTTTTAAAATTCAATAGTAAAACGATTTTTAAGAACACTTTGATATACAGTCCACCCGGCCCAAGGAATAATTTTGCTACAACTGTGCAAACTTTCCTTGAATCCTGTATAGAGTTTAAAACTTTTGCATGGCTGAGTGATTTTAATTTTCATTTAGATATGGAAGGAAACATTTAAACAGAGCATTTGGTCAACTGCTGCTGCAGTTTTGGACTTAAGCAAATAGCAAACAAACCTGATGGGATTTTTACCAACAACTCTGCATTTAAATTTGAGAAAGTGCTACCTTTGACATGGACAGACCACAAAGCAGTCTGATCCCGCCATAAAACCCTGTCCCACAAACTTGGGAAAATCTATCAAAACAGTTCTTTGGCAAAAAAACAACAAATCTGAATTAGAGACTGCCTTCAGCAATGATAGCCCAGTACTGAACACCAATATTGAAACAACTGCCGCTAATTTCTCTAGCTGGATAAACTCTGCAGTTACTCAGCTAGCTCCTGAGAAAAGTCTAAAAAGTTATAGGAAAAGCCCATCTGCTCCCTGATACTCTCCGGAATTAAGAAAATTGAAAAAGATTAGGGCACAAGAACGGAGATGGAGAAAGGATTATGATATTGAAGAGAAAATCAAACATAACTCAGTATGTGATGAGTACAAAGCGTTAATTATCACTGAATAAACAAAATATTTTTCTGAAAAAATAAGTACTGCTAAAAACTTGATTAAGGAACTGTTCTACCCTTCAAAATGTTGACCAAAACAAATTCTTCACTCCTGACCAAATTTTCTGTGATAAACTGGCTGATTTCTTCCAGATGAAGGTCAATAGTGTTTATGATGAATTTGAGGCTTACCAAAATACAAACTTCCCAGATGTTTCTTCTAGTTGGCCGCATGTGCGACCTTATGGTAATTGTGGTGGATCTGTTGTTCCGAGCGGTCTGCTCAATTTTTCGCTTCTAACAGATGATAAAGTATAAAACTGTTAAAAATCACTAAGTCTCCGTGAGACCCCTGTCCGCCATATGTTCTTCACATAGTCTCTGGTACCATTGTGGTTCATCTCATGAAATTTCTGAACTACATAATGATTTCAGGCCTGGAAAAAAGCATCCACTCTTCCTATCTTAAAAAAATGGTCTCTGGACCCTACTACCACCGAAAACTACCAACACATTTCCTGTTCACCGCTGCTCACAAATATATTGGAAAAAGCCTTAAATGAAGACCTAATAGCTTTTTTGACTCCAATGATATTCTGCATTCTTCCCAATATGGTTTCAAGCCAAAACATTGTACTGATTCAGCCTTAGTTTTTGCAACTGAGGAGATCAGACAGGTGGTTGACGAGGGAGCAAGGGCTGTGCTGATCCTATTGGACCTCTCAGCCATGTTTCACACAGTAAACCATTCTGTGCTTATCAATTGGCTGGAGAGGGCTGGGATAGGAGGCGTGGCTCTTGCAAGCCTCAGTTCCTTTTTATCCAATGCCGAACAAATTGCAGAGAACGGGGGTTATAAGTCCAACCCATTTACTCTACCATGTGGGGGGCCCCAGGAATCCTCATTATCCCTTATGCTTTTTAATATCTATGTTACCCCCCCACCGGTGAAACTCATTCAATCATAGATTTTTCCTGTCATATCCTACACTGACGAATCACAAATAGTTGTATCAGTTACATCTGATGTCGGCGCTGTTGCACCTGGAAGCAGGAAAGCTGTTTATGGTTAAGCTCAGATAAAACAGAGGTGATCCTTTTCGGAAACAATGCCTCGATTTGGAATGATACTTGATGGCTAGTCAACCTGTGCCCGCTTCCTTCCCTCGTCCGTAAGGTGAAAAATCTGGGGGTCTTATGTAATGAGCAGCTGGGTTTTTCTGAATAGATTAACCATAAAATGTCCTTTTGTTTTTATTTAAATTAAGATGCTATAAAAGGTTTTTCCTTTCATCCCCCTGATATGCTAAATATGGTGGTAGCGGCTCTTATACTTTCTAGGATAGATTATTGTAATGCACTCTACCTGGAAATTAACAAACGTCTTCGATGAAAGCTTCAATCACTACAAAATGCAGCTGCCTGATTGCTTCTGAAAGTTCCCAAGTTTAGCTCCATCACTAAGAAGATCCGAGACCTCTTTGGTTTCTGAAAGGGTAAAGTTTAAGGATCTTTGCATAGTTCATAAAGCCTTGCCTGGTTCTGGCACTCTCTACTTTCAAATGAATTTGAAGTGGTATATTCCAAGTCGTGAATTAGGATCATCCTCTACTAAACTGGTGGCTACTCCTAAAATAATGAAGACCAGATGAGGAGGTAGAAGCTTCTCATTGTTAGCTTGTAAACTCTGGAATTCTTTACCCCTGTCTATGAGATCTCAAACTAATCTTGTCCTTTTTAGGAAATTGTTAAAGACATGGCTTTTTATCTCTTATTTAAATAGGTTGTTGTCACTCCAGCCAATCCAGGGGTCGCTAGCGCCAAAACACTTTGGTATTCGCAAGCTTTAGAAAACTGTTACTTTCTTAAATACATTGCACCGTGCCCTGTGGACTTTTCAGGGCCTACCCTAGAGGGGACTTATATGCATTAAAAAGGAAGGTTTGGGCCTGGCAAAATGTATATTTTGCCGGGCCAATGGGGAAGCTCAAAACTGTTCACACAGGCTGCAATGGCAGGTCTGAGACAGGTTTGCAGGACTACTTAAGTGGGTGGCACAACAAGTGCTGCAAGACCACTAGTAGCATTTAATGTATGGGCCCTAGGTAGATGAAGTACCCCTTTATTAGGGACTTATAAATAAATTATACTAGCCAATGGGGGGGGGGGTAAGGCAATGTTTCAAGAAGTGAGCACACACACTTTAGCACTGGCTAGCAGTGGTAAAGCACAGAGTCCTAAGGCCAACAAAAATGAGATCAGATAAATATGGAGAAGTAAGTCAAAAGATATGATGGTAGACCACCCTTAGGCTGACAGGTCTAACAAGAGCTAACTATAACCTGTGCCCCAGCCATGCACTGCTTATGACCTCACATATTACATCACTCAGGACATGTTCTATTAAATCATCTATGGCATCACTGTTGACATCTCAATTGAAATCACCAATGACATCATCAAAGTAATATGTTTGTTTTATACTTTACATAGTGGCAGGTAAGCATCATCCTACTTCTGTACCTAATTTTGCACAACCTCTTTGCTGCTAATGGGTGTAAGTGTTAACAAAATATTTATGTTCCTAATGGGTCATAGGTGTCTAGAGGTATTGCTCACATTTTGAATGTTTGTGGAAGGTCTAACAGTGTGAGCAGATGACAGTTGATGACTTGTACACAAGTGTTTTGGTTTAAAAAAAACGTTTGTAACAGTGCAGGACTGTATTTTGTAAATACTAAGGGGCATATTTATACTCTGTTTGTGCCGGATTTGTGTCGTTTTTTTTTACGCAAATCCGATGCAAAGCTAACTCCATATTTATACTTTGGTGTTAGACCCGTCTAGCGCCAAAGATCTTGGAGTTTGCGTCATTTTTTAGCGTGGACACCTACCTTGCGTTAATGATATGCAAGGTAGGCGTTCCCTTCTAAAAAATGACTCTAAGGCATGTGCGCCTTATTTAAACTCCCGTGCAAAAATGACGCACGGGAGTGGGCGGGCCTTAAAAAATGACGTCCAGCCGCTTTTGCGTAATTTTTTAACGCCTGGTCAGGGCAGGCTTTAAGGGACCTGTGGGCTCGGAAGGAGCCCAGAGGTGCCCTCCCATGCCCCCAGGGACACCCCCTGCCACCCTTGCCCACCCCAGGAGGACCCCCAAGGATGGAGGGACCCATCCCAGGGAACTTAAGGTAAGTTCAGGTAAGTATTTTTTTTTTTTTTTTTTTGTGGCATGGGGGGCCTGATTTGTGCCCCCCTACATGCCACTATGCCCAATGACTATGCCCAGGGGACATAAGTCCCCTGGGCATGGCCATTGGACAAGGGGGCATGACTCCTGTCTGTGCTAAGACAGGAGTCATTTCAATGGGGGTTGGGAGTAAAAAAAAATGGCGCAAATCGGGTTGAGGCCAATATTTTGCCTCAGACCTGACTTGCCCCATTTTTTGACGCCCAAGCTCCATTTTCCCCAACGCTGGTGCTGCTTGGTGTGAGTCATTTTTTTTGACGCACACCAGTCAGCTGCGCCGGCTAACGTCATTCAATAAATAAGGCGCCCGCATGGCGCTTTGGAATGGCATTAGCCGGCGTTAACATTTTTGACGCACAACTGCGTTGGCGCAGTTGTGCGTCAAAAAGTATAAATATGGGCCTAAGTACTATTAGCACCCTTGAGTATTTAAAGGGAATCATCTCAGCATGATCATTTCTATATAGGACAGACAGCTGTGTGCACGAGGTACTTTCCAATGTACATGTGCTTAATAAGACACCAAAGCTGATCTATCTACAAAGTTTTGAGCAGAGTATAAAGGTTGTGGGTAGTATGGCCTTTAGCACCTTCAGGCCCTGTGTTTTTACAGTGAGTAGTCTCTCTTGAGAGAGGTTTGGCATAGAGTGAACACTCTCCTTAGTAGTAGCTGTTTAATAATCTGTGAAATATTGCTCATGAGAATTTGGCTGTCAAGCAACAGTGTGGTATAGGTTAAAGTGTCTGCATAGCATATTATAGTGCTCACTTTTCTACTCATGACCACTTGACTTCTCGCAAGTGGTTGACTAACTGTGAGGGGTTCGATACAGGGCATGGGCAGTCCATAGTAGGGCATTAGATATGCAACAGGGCTTGAGTGTCTGGAGGAATGTGGTTTTCTTTGAACAGTTGTATGCAGATTAAACACCACATGCAGTAAACTTACCAATCTATTTGTGGTTAATTGCCACCATGAGCTCGGTTACCCATGAAGTATATGGGACAGGCTCAATGTTGCGCATAACAGAAGCTTGCTTCACCTAAGGGGATTATATGTGTGATGGCAGTGATGATGCTTTATATTATTCTGAGCTATTTAGTACTTACATTTGTACCTCTAATGCCATATTCCGTTATAGAGTAATGTGTACAAATGTAGCTTGGATGATGTTGTCAGTGATATCATCAGTGGTATCATCAATGTTGGCATTTGAGATGTCATTAGTGATGTCATAAATGATGCCACTGAACATTTCATGAGTGATGTAATATGTGAGGTCATGAGCAGTGCATGCCGGGCGCCAGACTAGAACTGGCAGATTTCTGGGATTTTTTTTTAGTTCAAATAGTTACATTGACACTGAAATTTTAACCTAACTATAACATCACTTTAACTTTTTTTTTCCAGTGAATTTCTAGGATTTATTTAAACATAAAGTCATATTTCATTACTATGGCCCTCATTACAACATTGGAGGACTTTTCGCAAGACCGCCAAGTTACCACCGCGGTGAAGACCGCCAGCCGTGGCAGTCTTCCGGACCGCGTATTATGACCGCTGGCAGCCTTCCAACGTTTTCTGTACGGAAAGCTGCCAGCAGCCATACTGGCGGTCGGCGGTAAAGTGGAGGCTGCTCAACCTCCACCGCCACGCCAACACAACACCGCCCACAGAATCACATCCCATGATTCGGTGTGGCGGTGTTCTGGTGGCGGTGATGTCCCCATGGATCCCGTCCCCTCCCGGAGGACCAACGCACAAGGTAAGCTGATCGTCCGTTAGGGGAGAGGGTGGGGGGGTGATGTGTGTTGTGTGTGTGCATGGGGGTGTGCGTGTGAGTGTGTAGAGAGGGTGTGTGAGTGCGTGTATGCGTGCGGGGGGGTGCTGTGTGTATGGGATATGTGTGCGGGTCGGTCGGTGTGCATGTCTGAATGTATGTGTGCGGGTATGTGTTCTCGTGGTGTATGTGTGTGTGTCAGGGGGTGTGTGCGTGTAGGGGTGCGTGTATGTGCATGTTGGGGTGGGGGTGGGGAGGGGGTGTGTACCCCCTTTGGGGGTGGCAGGGGGGTGGGGGGTGGGAGGGGAGGACTCGTGGGGGGTAGTGGAGGAGACCCCTATCAGTGCCAGGGAAGGAATTCCCTGGCACCGATAGTGCCTACCGCCATGGTTCTCATGGCGGTTCCCAACCGCCAGAAACCATGGCGGTATGCAGGGTCCTGATACAGTTGGCGGACTAGTGACGACCGCCGGGCCGGAGACCGCAACCTCCAGCCCAGCGGTCATTACCGCCATGACGGTCGGAATAGTGAAGTGGCGGTACCGCCGCGGTCCAAATTCCATTTTTTGACCGCCGGGCTGTTTGCGGTCTTACCGCCGCTTCCCCGCCGACCGCCAGGGTTGTAATGACCCCCTATATGTGAAGTCCCCCTTGGCCTTGCACGGCAGGGGGTTGGCCACAGGGCCTGGCTTGTGGCCAGGTCCTGCTGTCGGCCCTTCACAGACAAGCAAACAAATCCTGTTGGCAGACAACCCCATCCACGTACGGCCTTGCTGAGGGAGGGAGTTGTGCTGCCTCTCCCCCAAGACACTATTGGCCCCAGAGACCCCATCCATTAGGACCATACACTAATTATAGGGGAGAGGGGCAAATGGTCCGCTCCTGAGCCTTTATAGGCCAGGGGTACCCCAAGTCCTGGGGCCAAACAAATTTTTGTTAGGGGAGAGGGGCATGTGGCCCTGATCTCTGAGCCCAAATGGGTCCCAGAGACCTCATCCCCGTGCAATACAGAAACTATAAGGGGGGTGCTTAGCCTCACTTCCTGAGCCTTAACAGGCACTGGGGACCACATCCCCAGAGCCAATACACTTCATTCAGGGTAGAGGGCACGTGGCCATGTTCCTAAGCGCAAATATGTAACTCAGGCCCCATCCCTGGGGCCAACGTCTAATAATAGGTGAAACGGGCATGTGGCTCCCTCCACAAGCCTTAAGAGGCCCCAGGGATCCCATTCCCAAGGGCCAAATATATTTATATTTGGGGACCCCATCCCCAAGGATCGACATGTACAATTTTGTTACAAAATTGTATTTGTTAAAACACTTTTCTAATAAGGAGTCAAAATTAGAAAGACATAGAACAACTGATATGCAACAGGACATTTGTCAAATCGGAGACATCATGATTTTTGAGACTTTGTCCAGCTTAGAATTTGAGATGATTGACAGTGAGAGTCTCCCATCTGATATGATGTGAATAGGATTAGAGCTGATTGGTTGTGCTGAAACAGACTTAAACCTTGTTCCAAGTATGTACCACATATGCCATTAGATACTGGAATCTGGCCAGTAGAAATTAAAGAGGGCAAAAAAGGAAAAACTATATTTTTGAAACAATTACTAAACTTCAAAATGTATCCCAAATTGTCATTAAGAGCTCGCATATGGATAAAAATAGTTTCCCTCTCCTGATTGTTTGAGGTATGGCAGCGGGAAGGGAGAATGTCTGCATACCCCTGTGGTCCTATCTGGCACTGGAGTGCTGTTGGCAGGGGGGTTGATATTGGCGACACTGGATGAGGGCCTGGGATGCCAAATAGATATGAGAAAGATTCTTCCACTTTGGGCAGCTGGTGGCTAAAAGAGAAATTGCATGGGAATAGGGAAGTGCATTATGTCCTTCTCTTGAGAAGTGAGCCAAAGGGATGGACAGCTGCCTGTCTACAAATCTAGAGGTTGTCCAAGAAGCCATACCAGGATATGGTTGGGCTAGCAGACTCATACATTGTTGTGGGGTTTGGGGGTGGGGCTGTGGGGCTCGGGTGTGAAAGTCACCCTTGATGTCGATTACTTAGTGTGGACTCGTTTTATGATCTGTGTAATAAATAGTGTAAAGAACCTTTGTCTGATGTGTAGCCTTACATGCTTCTTTTCCTTTGAACCTTCCAGTGTAAGTCACTTGTCTAGTTGTCTCAGGGGGCTGTTCACTTTGTTTGCTAGGGATGGTGTATATTTTCTGGAAATCCAATAAAATTATATCATAAAACAACATTGTCCATCTCATTTTTCCGGTATTGTATCTCCTCCCAAAATGCTGCCAGAAAAATAGAGATAATCATGAACCCTGACTGCAATCAGAATTTTTAGCTTTCAGTAGCAGACCTCTGATTAAACAACACTCGACAGTTAAACAAAACTGTTTCAACAGTGTTTCATAAAAAATAGCCCCTAATTCCAATCAGAATTATTAGGCCTTGCTTTGCTTAATGAAGAGGGTGCTAAAGTGCTTGTGCTCTCTCCCTAAAACATGGGTACAACTGGCTTACACCAGATTGGCATATTTTATTTAATTATACAACCCTAATAAAGTGGTACTATATGTACCCAGGAGTCTGTAAAGTAAATGGTACTAGTGGGCCTGCATCAGTCATTGCACCGCCCACTTAGGTAGCACCTTAAATCATGCCACAGGCCTGCCATTACTGCCTGGGGTGCAGTTTTAATTCGTCCTGGCTAAATACATCTTTTGCCAAGACTAAACTTTGATTTTTAATACTTTTAGACCTAACACACTGTGGCAGTGGTTCCCCAAACTTTTCTGCTTTTTTTCTATGAGGTTTTTCTAGTTCTCTGCGAGTGGCCTACGGGCCCTGAGCACTTTCCCACTGTAAAGTACAGTGAAAGTGTGAAAGTGCACGCACCCCTGCTACATCCACTAGGAAGTGACACAATATGTGCACACTTGCAGATTGGCGTTTTCCTATATACTGAGCTGGCACAACCTGTTAGAGTGTGTGGTATTCTTAAACATACTGAGCCTGGCACAGCAGGCCTGTAGGGGCGCACTTGCCCATTTTTGGTGAAGTTGTGTCCAACCTGCCCCTGCAAGCTTGTGCTTGCACCAGGGCACATGTGCCCATGGAGTGCAGAACCCACATGTATGTTCCAACACCCCATGAGAGCTTCTCTGCCCAAAGGTTAACATGGGAGGACGTTTATAACTTTTCCTGGCTGCAATAGTGGATTGCAGTGGAGCAGCCTCATGATGTTTACTATCATTGGATTCACAATAACTAAGCCCTTCTCATGGTAAAGGTGGTTTTGTCAATAATTTCCTAGATATGCAACTTCTAGAAAGTGGGCATTTCTATGTTCTAAAAACTCTTTTTGTGTGTCTTTTAATTCAGACTTATTTCATTAGAAGTGGGGAAAACACATCTGTGCAGTCCCCAGCGACAGTTATAAAACTTAGTCAACTGGAATGACAGACCTCTGCCATAAGAGGATGTGGTTGGATTTGAGGGAGAGGTTCTAACAATTGGCCTCTCTGAGCTAGATCGTGGTACCACTGAAGATAAAGATCTGCATTCCACAGCCCCATGGCAGACAGGACTGAAATTTAGAAGGAAACATCTGTGGTTCAAAGGGACCCCTTTGAACTGCCCCCAACCTCAAAGGCACACGTGAATATAACTACAAGTACCACACTTCAACAACTTAGAGATACAATAGTAGGGACATGGGACCGGTACCACTGGACAGCATAGTGCACACTGTCAGATTAATCTGTTGTGCACAGGAGTATGTATTGTATTTGGAAGAGATCTGCACACCCTTCCTGCATTGTGGCAAGCCTGGGAAAATTGTCTTCTGCTGTGTGGCACTCTAAAGTGTGCTCTCCAAGGGCTTGTTGGCTTGCCACCTGTTCTGTCTGGAGATCTCAGGGACATCCAAAACCTCCTGTGAGGGACCTACACCATTTACTGGTGTCATCTGGAGAGCGGTGCCCTTCTCCACGCCTAAATCTTCTG
The DNA here is from genome assembly GCF_031143425.1 of Pleurodeles waltl. NCBI lineage: Eukaryota > Metazoa > Chordata > Amphibia > Caudata > Salamandridae > Pleurodeles > Pleurodeles waltl. The sequence goes on from NC_090443.1 coordinate 941,776,557, forward strand.
CTGAACTCCACCTGGTAGCAGCTGTGTAAGCGTAGAATAATTATTATGTCTGTAGACCGGTACTTCCTGGTGCAAAGCCTTTCAAAGTATTGCCCACAGTTACGGAGTGTGCCCCTTCATCGTGGGGCCACTGCATGCATCAACGTCTTTGTTGTGAGTGGGTTCACTGGTTGCAGGACCCCACATGGCATGCTTTTGTCGAGTGCGTCGCATTTCTCTTCTGCAACACCTGACTGCATGCTCATTGTGTGCTCTCTGTAAATTGTATGTGTAATTGGCTTTTCCATGATTGACATATTTGATTTACTAGAAATACCCTAGTAAAGTGCACTAGAGGTGCCAAGGGCCTGTAAATCAAATGCTACTAGTGGGCCTGCGGCACTGATTGTGCCACCCACATGAGTAGCCCTGTAAACATGGCTCAGACCTGCCACTGCAGTGTCTGTGTGTGCAGTTTTAAACTGACAATTTGACCTGGCAAGTGTACCCATTTGCCAGGCCCAAACCTTCCCTTTTTATGCATGTTAGCACCCCTAAGGTAGCCCCTAGGTAACCTCCTGGGCAAAGTGCAGTGTATGCTAACGGTGGGATGTGTACTTATGTGTTTTACATGACCTAAGAGTGAAATACTGCCAAATTCGATTTTCACTGTTGCAAGGCCTGTTTCTCTCATAGGTTAACATGGGGGCTGCCTTTAAATATCTTTTAAGTGCAGTTTCCCTTTGGGAGCAGATAGAGGCTGAGAGTTTGGGGTCTCTGAACTCACAACTTAAAAATACATCTTTTGGTAAAATTGTTTTTTAGATTGTCAGTTTCTTGCTTAGACCATTCTGTGACTCTGCCTGATTGTGTATGCCATGGCTGGGTCAGACTGACAAGTTGTGCTTTTTGTGAATCTTCACTAGACAGTGGCACAATGGGAGCTGTGGTGCAGGGTGCATATCCTGATGGGTTATCTGGGCTAGAGTGGAGGGAGGAGCTGACACTTATACCTGAATGGTCTGTGCATGCCCTCAAACAATGCACTCTCCAAACCCCTGGTGTGTGTCTGGAGCCAGGCATGGGCAAGGCAGGATCTTGTGATCTTGCTAAGGGCAGATAGGGGTATAAGTAGTGGACCCAAAGCCCCAGATTTTTAGAATACTTCTGGAACGAAGAGGAACCTCTGCCAAGGAGAAGAGCTGAGAGCCGGAGGAGGAGTACTGCCCCTTTACCTGTGACTGTGCTTTGCTGGATTGGCCTGCTGTTGCTGCTTCTGACTGAAAAAATGACAAAGATTAGACTTTGCGGTATATTCTTGCTTGTGGAGTGTCTCCAAGGGCTTGGACTGAGCTTGCCTTCTGTTTTGAAATCTCAGGGCCATCAAAGACTTCCTCTACCAGCACCTGGACTCTCTAATGAGGCTCTTACCCTGCCAAGTGGTGCCTTATCCAGTCCCTGGGCCCTTGAAAGGCGAGGCTGGTGGAACCAAGGAGGAAATCCACGCACAGGACCTGTGCGGGGAAATTGTCAATGCACCACCTGCAACTCGGCTGTAAAATTGACATTCCACTTGCATCACAGCTGAAATTGACGCACCACCTGCATCGTGGGTGGGAAATTGACGCATCATCTGCATCGCGGCTGGAGAAACGACGCAACACCCACTTGCGGCTGCTAAAATCGACATAAACCGCACGCTGCGCGGATCCTTGTCCTCGTGTGGCCGGATCTCGCACGCGACTTCTCTAGGCATCAGAACCTGCCTGGACCCAAGGTGCCCGTCCAGAAATCGACACATCACTCTCTTGCAGGAGAGAAAAACAACGCATTGAATACCCGACCAGGGAAGGAAATGATGAACGGCCTCACTTGCGAGTAAGGAATCAACGCATTGCTGACTTTTCTGACGCACGCTCGCCTATACGGCATTAATTTTGACGCAAACCAGGTACTTTGTGCAACAACATTTCCACTGTTTTCTATGGAGCAAGATTCTATTATTTTAAAAATTCATAACTTTACTTGAGTATGTTGGATTTATATCATTTAGGTTTTGTTTGAATTAGATAAATATTGGCTATTTTTCTAAACTGGTGTGGTGTCCATTTTGTAGTGCTTTCACTGTATTACTGTGTGTTGGTACAAATACTTTACACATTGCCTTTGGGATTAGCCTGACTGCCTGTGCCAAGCTGCAAGGGGTGAGCAGACGTTACCTTAAGTGAGTATCTCCCTTGCCCTGACTAGAGTGAGGGTCCCAGCTTGGACAGAGTGCAGACTGACTGCCAACTCTAAACCCCATTTATAATACGAGTTTTCCATCAAAACTGACACAGCGTGATGCAACTTGATGAAGACCTTACTTTGCAGGCCCTCACACCTCCTCATTGGCAGCTTTATTGGAACCACTGCAGCGCAACGCAGCTTAATGCAGGACTTCGCAGTGCAGCTCCTCCCAGCTCAACAGCTTCATTGGAACCACCTCAGCATGACGCAAGTCAATGCAGCACCTCACATCTCCTGATGAGCAGGCGCACCAGAACTGACACAGCACAACCCAACCTGACACAGTGCCTTGCAGCTCCCAATCAGCAGCCCCATCGGAACTAATGCAACTTGACGCAGTGCAACTCAGGGCCTTGCATCTCAGATCATGTACTAACAGGTACACTGTCCAGTGGACCAAACGCAGGCCCTCATTACGAGGCTGGCGGTCATCAGACCACCAGCCTCGCTGTGGTGGACTTATCACCGCGGACCCGGTGGTAAAGACTGCCACATTACAAGTTGTGGGGTTTGGCAGAAGCCAAACCACCACAACGCCGCCTGCCCCTCCGTTGCAGCCGCAGCGACGTGGCCGGCAGTGAGCTCCTCTAGCCAAGCAGCAGGCCTCTGCCTGCCTGCCAGATTATGAAGCTGCAGACCGCCAATCTTTCCATGGCGGTCACACCACCACGAAAACCCTGGGGGTCACGCACCTGACTACAAGAATCCCCATTCCTGTCACCGGCACACACATGCACACATGTCCCCACACCTCCATGCACTCCCCCCACCCATCCACACACATCCATGCACCCCCGTCTACACACTTGCACACAACCCCCCCAACCGCACATATCCATACAAACACCCTCAGCCGCTTTCACACTGACATAGACACACCCCCATTGGCACTCACACATACGCACCCCCCTCTGCAATTATTCAAACCCCCACCCCTCCACATTCATGCACACCTCCACCCCCTCCACACATGCACATTTACACACTCCCCTCTCCGCATTTGCACATTTGCACACACACCCTCATACGCACACTTGCACACACACCCCCTCATCTGCACACTTGCACACAGACACCCCACTCACTCACAGACTTGCACACATGCACCCCCACTCACTCGCAGAATTCTACACATGCATTCCAATACACATACCTACTCAATCACACCCTGACACCCACCTCCCCTCCGCATACATGCAGACACCCCCTCTCAACTGCAGGCATACATCCAGACACCCCACTTGCTCGATAAATCGGTGGACGTCCAACCACAACTCCTAATATGGCAGTCAGCAGACCGCCAGCACTGGTGGTCTGTTGGCTGCAGCGACTTCGGCAGTCTTTGGAAAAGACCACCAAAGTCGTAATGAGGGCCTCAGTCCTGTACCTAGCCACACTTCATTGCAGTTGGCCTGGATTTGTGACTTGTCCCGTTCCAGCGCAACCAGATAACCACAGTTTGCACTTTGCTCTTTTTGATGTTACTTTTACTTAAGAATTTGAAATTGCATACCTCCAGTACTACTGATTGGATTTTTATCTTTCTGATCTCATTTTATTTATTAAAATTTACCCCATTTTCCCCAAGTTGGTGTGGGATTTTTCTCGCAGTGTCTTTTCACTTTATTACTGTTTGAGTGCTGCTTAAATACCTAACATTGCCTTTAAGTTAAGTCTGACTGCTTTTGTGACAAGATATCAAAGGTTAAGTACAGGTCAATTTAGTGACTTTTTGTGGGTTACCCTGACAAGGATTGTGGTCATTGCTTCAGAAGGGTTTCACACCCTGACTCAAAAATCCCAATTTCTTACACAAGTTATTTGTGAAAGAGCATCAACTGCCTGGGAAGTATTTTTTATGCAACAACATCTTGTGCAACCAAACATGCAATACAGATAGATTGACAGGCATTTTTCATTGTTTAATGCGTCTCATCGAACAGATGGCTGAGCACACTTTCGAAATCCTCCACCTATCACTGTGCTTCCCTCGGTGCTGTTAGTTCACTGTAATGTTATTTGTTGAACTGTAGCCTACTTCGGTCACACAGATTTGTGTTTGTATGATCATGCTATTGCATAGCTCTTCACTACTGTTACTACAGCTTGTAGTTATTTTCTGTGTGAAGCTGGCTATTTTGCACCCCCAAAATAGGCACAAATAACTGAAAGGCAGCCTCTTGCTCTCAAATGTGCACTCATCAGGTAGTTGTTTATGAACTCCCTTAGTATGTAATTAACATAGGTGTGTTTCAATAAGTAGCATTGGAGAACTGCCAAAATGTCTCCCATAACGTGTTTCATAGCATAATTAGCTAACAAAGTATATGAAACATCTTGCATGCCATAAAATTAAAATAGTTGCCAAGAGTGCTCCTAAGAAACCCCTCCTTACCAGAATCTAAACACATCAAACTCACTTGCGAAGCTTACTATTGGATAAAGCTTAGTGGTAAAGCAGCTATCCTCTATTGCTTGCATCCTGGCCTTTACACTACACGTATCCTATTTCCTAGCCAGAATGCCATAAAGATGTGTGGATTTATCAGAGCTGCACAGTAACACTATTTTCAGAATTTGCAGAAGCTATGCACAAGTTCAGGTCGCATCTGTTGCCCACAATCTCCTACATGTAAACCCTATGTATATGTAGTGCTGGACGTGCCTGTTGGCCCCTTGAGTCTTGTACATTCCAGGAAAATTATCTGTGTCAGCCTTACTGTGTATAGTATGTTCTGGACAGAGGTCAAACTGGACAGGATCAGAGGGGCAGGACGTACACATACTTTTCTGATTTATGAAAAACCATTCCCTTACTTTTCATAAAAAGTCAACCGTCATAGACGGTTAATTCTGACAGTTTAAATGCCTCAGCTGAAGTGTCATGCAGTGAGTTTCCTGTGCTGTAAAACTGAAGCGAGGCAGACATCTAAATAAGCCTTGCTGCCAGGTTGCCTGCCTGAAATTAATGCAAATGTGTGTAACGAGTTAATCTGCATATGGAAAGGGTGATATGCAAGGATGCTTGAGAGCAGTACTAGCTTTAATTCATGAAATCACTCCAAGCTTTGTGATGACAATGATTTATTCTTTTTGAGTGGTAACGCTAAGAGTGAACAACTTAGCTCTGAAGTGCATGTTTTTAATTGTAATTTTATTTATGTAGCGCTTACTAACCCGATGGGGTGTTGAAGGGACAGTCATAAAAATAGCATTGCGTACATTCTGGGTGTTACTAAAATCTATATTTTGGAAGCAGCATTTTATTTTACACTTTTTTGCACATTTTGTAATAGTTTATGTTATACTGTGTGTAATGCAAGTTAAAAATAATGACTTACATATTTGCAGTGCTTTCTGTCACAGGTATGTGACCTTGTAGTTCAAAAAATTCAAAAGTCACTATTCTCCACTGCACCATCCAAGATTTAAAACTGTGCCTCTCTGGTTACACACAGAGCTCTGCAGCGCATTACCTAATAGAGGTTTCGTAATGTACTATAGTGCAGTCCCAACTGATTAACATCTTTTTTTTCATTTTTTTTATTTCAGCTATCTGTTATTTTATATATGTCTACTTAGTGGTGAAAGACCCAAAAAGTTGACAGGCTTTTTTTTTTTTTTTAGCCACACCTTTGACTCCACCCCCTCGCTCACTTACCGGGCCCCCATTGCATGCAGCATCACAGTTCCCATACTTTTTTAATGCACTTTCACTGCTGCCTGTACCCAAATATTTACTACAGAATATATTTATTAGGGGGGTGTAACGCCCCAAATACCCCCCTGAATATACACCTCAAATTAGAAGGGGGCCATCAGAGCCGGCCTTTGGTGCCTAGGCTGCTGCTTTTAACTAAAGCAGCGGGTCCCGTTTGTATTCACAGGCCACTTGCCACCTCACTGCAGCAACTGCCCCTGAACACAAACATTTGTGGTCCACGACCAAGCCACCCTGATTACTCACATCTTACCTCCTTCTCACTGGTGACAAGCTGGTGATGGGTGTTAAACAAGGCGTCTGGAGCATTTTAAAAGAAAAAAATATTAAAAGCAGTTTAGGCAGAATCACTGGAGTCAGGTCAGAGGGAGACTGTTGCATGCACAACCTTTATGCAGACAGGTCAGTGGGCCTCTCTAAAAGCAGGCCCTGGGGACCCTCAAGACACCGGACAATGGCAAGAGGCCCAGGAGAGCAGCATTACCCTGGTACTGGCCTCCATGACCCCACCACGGGGGAATGGGCACAGTCATGGGGGAAGAGGACAAAGGGATGTGTGGACTAACAGTGGTCCACTCCTACAGATAGCTGGGCCATGGACTCCAGTGGGTGGAGGTGGGGCTGGGAGGGAAGACGCGAGCAGATCCACAGCTATGTGCATGATCCAGCATGTAAAAGGAGTCATGTACTCAAGCAGAAGAGGATCGTAGCAGGTGAGAACAGCACAACCAACACAGGTATGCCAGCAAAATGTCAAGGATTCCAGTTAGGAAAGGGCAGTGGCACGAAAAAAGTGTTTGACTGAGCACAGGCGGGGATGTGGTCCCACTCAGAATAGTGAAAGCAGGGGAGGATGTAGCAACAGAAAGTTTGGTGAGCAGGGGCAAGAGGAGAATCCCACTCTTAGGGACATAAGCAATGAGAACTGCATGGTGGATGTACCTAGCGAGGCGACTGTGCAAGAGGGGAAGCAAAAGAGTCGTCTAAGGACAGAGAGGCATGAGTCATGTGAAAGGCTGCATCAAACAGCGAATGGAGCACTCACAAGAACGAGGAGAAACTGATGGTAAGTGTGGCTGGGGAGGGGTCTGTCAAAAGAGTGGCACTGGTGCAGGAAATACATGCATAGGAAGGAATATGGAGGTGGAAGGGCCCACAACGCACTTTAGGGGTGAAAGTGAGAGACAGATGGATAGTCTCAGCCCTGAAAGACCAGAAGCATGGACCTTACGAGAGCAGCAGCAACTATCACTGGAAAAGAGCAGAAGAAGTAGGGAAGAAGGTGATAAGAGGCTAAGGAAGGCAGAGTCTTCTTATGCCATGGCACGGTATTCAGTTGTATGGGGGATGCCTGGTGTACAGGGGCGTAGCTTGATGGGGCAGGGAGAAGAGTGATGGGGGTACTAAGTATGAGAAACACAATATTTTGTAAAATAACCTACAGTTTTAAAGACTTTTAAAACAGAGCAAGGGAGAGATTGAGTGAGCTTTTTGGTCTGTGTGTGTAAAACTTCCTGGTGAAATCCATGTGATACCTCAACATACCCAACTGAAAGTACTTCTACTCAACAATTTACCAGAAAATATATTTATCAGAGAGGTTGTAACACCCCAAACATTCCCCTGAAGCTATGCCCCTGCTGGTGTGATGTGTGGGATGAGCAATTGGGAGCTTCTGCAGGGAATACAGATGGGGCAGGGAAAGACAGGAGGGTGGATATGCAAATATGCTAGAGAGGTTCCAAGAGACATGTTTGAAATCTTGGGAGAGATTTATGGAAAATAAAACGGAGGCTGCAGCAAAAAAAGACACAAAGGACTCTGTGGCACAGGAAGAGATGATGGATGTGGGGACAATGAGCACAGTGGGACCTTTGATTGCAGGGGTGGGTGGAGTGAATGATGGTGAGATGGGCAAAATGCATATTCATTCAAGGTCCTGCCTCCAACCAGTGCACCAAATCGAATTCCCTTTGTTAGGGATACAGTTTGAGGAAGGTACTGTGCCAATAAGGCAGTGCCTAATGGGTGTTCTGTGGCTTGCACAGCATTTGAATGCTTCAGTAAATTCCTGGAGTGGGTGGTGAAGATGGTGGCTAGATCAGAGCAGGCAGTCCACTACTTAGATTACTTCCTGTTCATAGGTAGGGCTGGGGGACAAAGAGAGTGTGCAAGGCTAGTGAGGGCGAGAGAGTAGATATTCCAGGATTTGGGAGTTCCACTCACGGGAGAAAGATCTGAGGGCCTGTATGATAATTACATTTTTGGCAGTGGAAATGGTTTCTGTAGTGATGGTGTTCACGCTCCCGGAATAGAAGTTAAAGACCATCAATAATTTGTGGTTTGAGGTTAGAGATAGGATAAAGTGTGAGTTGAGACAAATGCAACAGTTCTTGGGACACTTGAACTTTGCCGGCAAGGTAATTGCACCAGAGAGGGCCTTCTATATGCACATCGTGCTTGCACTGAAAGGTGTAACAAGGCCCATTCATTGCATGAGGATAACTGCTGGGAGCTCGAGAGAAAAAACTTTTGGTTCACAATTTTTAGAAAACTGTAGCGGAGTGACAAGTGAATGATATCCTACCCCTACAAGTGGGATGTGTGTATATATTTGGATGTTTCAGGAGCCACATTTGAATGGGAGACGGTGTCATGAGAGCTGGCCCATGACTGTAGGTAGAATCACAGCATCATATTTCTAGGATGTTTTATTGTCTTTCTAGCAATTTCTCTATTGCTGTATGGGGACATGAACCGAGCAACAGATTGTGAATAATTTGCACAATTGACAATGATTGACAAAGAAGGTGAATGCAATTAACAATCTGCAAGTGACCAGTGGATGTCCCCTGCTGCTGGGGGAAATTGTGCTGAAGTCTTTGCAGCTGAATGTGTTGTTTAGGGTGGAAAATGATCTAGCGGATGCTTTGCTTGATTTCAGTGGCTGAGGTTCCATGGTTTGGAACCAGAGGAAGAGCAACACGGTGAAGAGGTGTGAAAATAGCTGTGGGTGCTCGAGAGATGAGAGCATAAAGCATGACTTACAATTTACTGGCTACATCAATGAGAACTGCATTTAGATAGGAATAGATGGACTTTGTGAAGAGCAGTGCGAGGAGGAGAGTAAGTGATTGGGAGGGACTGAAAGGAAAAGTGAAGAGGTTGTACAATGTGTAATCTCCTTGGTAGAGAGACAGCAGGCTCCGGTGTTGATAGCAGGGAATCTGGTATGGATAGCCTTTTATGGCAAATGTTTCTGGGAATACGTACAGACTGGGAAGATAATTTGTTGGTCACATTCTGGAAGGCTGGGTAAGAGAATGGGGAAAGAAGAGGTACAGGATGAAGGCGATTACAGTAACAATGTTGGGAGGTATAATGTTCCAAGTGAGACTTGCATGAGCATCTGCTGGGAAGGGGAACCATTTCAGGGCAATATGTACAAGGTGAGTGGGGGGCGACTGCAAATTTGCTTGTGCACAAGTAAGACAGATCAAAAGGAGAAGGGGCCTTGAAAAAACCTGGGCAGGTCAGGGAGTTAAGGCATATTTCAGGTACAAGCTTGTGAGTATTAAGTGAAATTGAGAAGAAGCGACCAGGAAGTCAGTGTTATCGTCAGCAACTGGGACTGGGCACTGACAAAGTGGCAGAGTTAAGACATGGCCTGGAGGCATGATCTGGAAACAATAGCTGCAGATGTTGTGGGAATTGAGAGAAAGCAGGCTGAGATCGGTCTTGCGTGTGGTGCACCCAGGGTAAGTAATGTGGCGCAATTGCTGAATTTTGAAGATAATTGAAAAAGATTTGTTAGTTGTAAGGACAGATGGTAGGAAGCGAGGGTAATGTGAGTACAGTGGCAGCCGTGAAGGATACAGAGGATGGCAAAATAATATGGTGTCTATTGACAAAGCAAGGAAAGAGGCAGGGAAGTAGCAGACTGGGAATCTGTAGGGCCAGAGGTACAGGCGTTGTCAGCCATGAGGACATAGCCTTTAAATTGCTCCTGTTATTTCAGCAGGATGGGGTTCACATGTCTATTTTCCTTTACAGAACATACTTGATGAAGGTGATGGATGGCCTTGAAGAATGGTGGGGCGTAAAGAGGGTGTAGATGGGGAAAACAGAAATATCTTCACAGGGGAGGCTTTTCTGTTGGCGGGAAGAGAGCTCAGGGGAAGCGTTGGAAGATATGATGAGTTTAAGTAGGAAGATGTACGGGAAAGGAGCATTGTGACCATCTGGCCCTTATGTGGACAGGCAGAAGAAGAAAATTGAGTTTATCTATGGCGAAATATGTTGATGTTTGACAAAGGCTAATGATAAGGGGCAAAAGTGAACAAGGTGTGTGCATCAGTTACAAGTCAGCCTGGGCAAAATTTAAATTATACAAACATAATGTGAGTGATTTGGGGAATTTGTCATTACAGTTGTTATGCAAAATTCCTGAAATTATGGCATTACACCTTTTTGTGTAATTATGCATCATACGCATTATAAATTTATCAGAAACACACCATTTGTGGTAAAAATTTAGGGCCTCATTTACTACATTGTGACGCATGGCAATGCAGCAGGGCCTTCTTGCTGTGCTTTCTGCCTGCGCCAGTGCACAAATTGGTGCCTAGCTCCAATGCAGGCACCCTTGCACCATGGTGCAAGCCTGCGCTGTTGGCACAATTGTTTATGTGCAGGAAGGGACACCTTTCTGCACAAAAACAATCAATGGAGCCATTTGACTCTTGCTATGTGTGCTGAAGAATGCAGCACACGTAGTACGGGCAAACAAGCATCTGTAAAGCAATAGGTTGTGCATTTACTTGAGTTGGAGCTATTGGCTTTGCAAATGCATAAATGGACTTTTTTGACACATTAATTGGTCAACCCTGCAGAATATTTTGATCCTTTCTGCTACATTATTCCAGTGGCCCTGCATATAACTAAAGTGCTAGTAGGCCTACTGGAATATTTTTTTTAAACAAGGCCCTTAAAACACTAACTACTCCCAGGTGCAAAACATATTTACTTGGCAGCTGGTACAGGTGCCATTGCCTGCGGGGCAATGAATAAATAATTGTACTCCAAGAATGCATGCTTGCTGGATCACTGTTCCTTTACTGCAGTCTGGGGAGTCAAACAAACGCCCATGATATTTCACACGCTTGAGGAGAGCCATCTCACATGATATTAATGATCCTCAGTTAGTCTTGAAATTAAATATTAGATATAAAATATTGACCATTGTACAGCATAATCAACTGTAAGCTCTCCTCAAGGTTAGTTTTATAAAAACATGAACACACACCTCCATTTTCACAGACTCAAACGTGTGTAGTTCATCTAGTCAGGTTTCTACTGAGCCCTCCACCCACTCTGCCCTTAAAACTATCCCAACCCAGCCCCACTTACCCGGCCACTTCCAGAACTTCCTTCCTTTTCCTCTCCCTGCTGTTCCTCAGACCACGCATTTGCCTTAACCACGCATATGTGTGATGTCTGGTTAAAGAACATGCGTGGTTCAGGCAAGCATGGTTTCTTGCGTAGTAACGACACACGTGGATCCGCCCACGTTAAAAAAGCCATTTCCATCAGAGAGTATCAGAAAGTTGATATAAGGAACAGCTCTGGTGTGCTTTAGAGGGCTGATATAAAGAACAGTCTCTGACATGTATTAGAGAGCTGATATAAAGAAGGTTATATGATACAACCATGCATGCCTAAACCGTGCATGCCTCAACATTGCAGTCTGAACCACAACCGCATCTTTACCATACACGCCTTTACCATGCATGCCTTTACAATGTATTTTGTTGTAAAGGCATGTTTGCTAAAGGAATATGCATGGTAAATTAGACACCCCAGAGCCCCCCGGGGCCTATGCTCTAACAACCGAGACCCCAGCCCTGCAAACCACCTCGCCCCAGCCCTTAGACCTACCCATTCCCCTCCCCTCTGCTCTGTGGCCTATAACTCTTCACCCTGCCATTACCCATCAGATCACATCTCCTTCCTTAGTTGATGTACTAGAACTTTCAAAAAAGCTTCAAACATGTCTAGTGAGTGGACTAAATGCAAATTATTTTAGTATTTATGTTTTACATGGGTAGCACCTACAGGAGTTGTCTCTTGTTTAAGTTTTAGATTTATCAATTTGCAAATAGACAATGTTTTTAAGTTAAGTACATACAAACCATGCATAATGGGTAACTCTATTCTGGTCCAATATTACAATTGAAAGGTTATTTTAATATATTTGGCCTTGTAGTTGTAAATGCACCCGAAGTCTGAGATGGCAATGACAAAGTACACATTATGTATTTTTTATATTACAAGCTGTTTTATTCAAAGTGCAATTGGCAATGACTGAATTTAAAATGTTGAGGTTTTGTTTACCAGTCACAAATACATTTTTGATGAAACAATAGGCAATAGTGAGATCAGTAAATATATGTGACTCTGTGGTTGCAGAGTTTCCAGCATAGTTATGGATTTACTCAATTTGCCACATAATCTCCAAAATATGCAGATTTCACCAAAATTGTTGTTTCCAGCTCAAACGGATGCACATTATACAGCCAAAGTGCCACATAATTTGCATTTTTGTCCCATAATTGTGAAATCCTTGATCCTCCAAACTGCATAATCCTAGTAGTCTGGACAATGTAAAACCTTTGCACAGTGGCAACAAAATCTGTATTTCAAACGTAACCGTGAAATATTTTCCATATTTGACAGCTCTGTGAAAATGTGTGGGTTTGATACCATGCATTTCTGTGCAATTAAGGCACCACAACATGTAATACACACATTTTCACTCGAAGATATAATGACTTTTCAATAATCTCCATTGTACCCCAGGGATGTGGAATTCCTATCGCCCAGGACATCTTGTTTGGGGTCAAGAGCAACAAGTTTTTATGTTTACTTTGTCCTTGTGACAAGTAGGCCCAACCCTCTGCAGCACGATCCCTTTGGCTGCCTGTTTACAGAGAGTGGAACTCTCTGCAGTTGAGGTAATGTGTTTCCAAAAGATAATGCTGTTCGAACTTGTATTTATGGTTCATTATTTGAAATCCTTCATTATTAGGGTGAGTGCTGTAAATAAATGTTTTAAGGTCACACTTCACTACTGATGTTGGTTCCAGTACAAAAAAAAACAACGTGTATACAGGTTTGAAAAGTTTAGGCTATGAGGCTAAGTATAATGCTCCCAGAATGCTCTCTGATTAGATGCAAATGAAGTGTCATTTAGTAAAATGTGTTGGTGCATGCTAGTATTTCCCAAAAATATTTCTAATGGAAAATCAGTGTAACCATTTTCAACACGATTATGGCAAGCATGAAAATAAACAAACACTGACAAAGCCAACTGATCTGACATATTTTTATAAGTCTTTTAGTTTCATCAATGCATGTCTTGTTTTGACATGGCTTTTGTAACACTTTATTGTTGTGGGAGCTATCAGGCCCTCAACACTGTAACAAACACTGGCAAAAAAAAAAAAAATACGTTTTTGAACTCTAAAAGCACACGTTGCCACCAGTGGCATAACAAAGGGCCGCAGCCGCCCTCCTGGGGGCCCCTTCAGCACAGCACCTGGCCTGAGTGAGTCTGGAGAGGGGGCTCCTCCATGTTCTTTGCAAAGGGGCACCCTCCAGTTTCGTTACGTCAATGATTGCCACTGTAGTTCCTGACACTGAACAAAACTACTTTGTGTGCCAATATGCTCCTTGTGGAAGAGCAGAATGCGATCGCTCACAGTAAAGCCAGCCGAAAGAGAGAGAAATAGAAGTTTAATAAAAACAAAATGTTTTGTTAACACCAGACCTAATTAGGAACCAAGACCCACATGTAGGTAGCTTTTTGCACATTGCGATGCACAAACCCAGTTTTGCCATTCGGTAACCTGGTTACCGAATCGCAAAACGGGTTTGCAACTCGCAATTAGGAAGGGGTGTTCCCTTCCTAATTGCGACTCGCAGTGCAATGTAGGATTGTTTTGTGACCGCGAACGCGGGCGCAAACCAGTCGCAGTTTTCACCCATTGTGAATGTCACTGTAAAAAAAATTTCAGAGCAGTCAGTGGTCCTGCGGAACACTGCCTGCTCTGAAAAAATGAAACGAAAACGTTTCATTTTTCGTTTTTGTAATGCATCTCATTTTCCGTTAAGGAAAACGGACTGCATTACAAAAAAAAAAAAAAACAGCTTTATTAAAAAGCAGTCACAGACATGGTGGTCTGCTGTCTCCAGCAGGCCACCATCCCTGTGAGGGCCGCCATTCGCAAGGGGCTCGCAAATTGCGACCCACCTCATGATTATTCATGAGGTGGGCATTTGCGAAGCCCTTGCGAATCACAGATGGTGCCATCCTACATTCGGATTTGCGACTCATAAATTGCGAGTCTCTCTGACTCGTAATTTGCGGGTCGCAAATCTGAACCTACTGACATGAGGCCTCAAATTCTTAAAGAAAGTCACAAAAGTGCACCCATGGTATATGTCGTACCCCTATAAAATATTTGTGAACTGTATTTTAGCATGGGTAAATACGATGTGTAGATTTGCTCATGTGAAAATCTATTGAGCATTTGCAAGTTCATTTTCCCTCCAGCCACTTTCTTCCCAACCCTGGAAGAAGTTCTCATTCTGCCATTGTCAGGAGTAAATGTCCAACCTTTCTTATTATGGGAAAATATTAGAGAGAAGCTGGTGAAAATCTTTAAAACATGCAGGTTAGTAGGTTTGCAGACTCAAAGGCATTTCAGCCCTGGAACTATTGCTTACTGCTTCCTCCAGCCCCAGTATGCAGATCTGCAGAAAGGTGGAAAAATAAGGAAATTGCTACAGTAGGGATTGAAACTGCAAGTATTCAAGCCCTACTAAGGTAGTAGCCCTGGCATAATCAGAGAGGCTATTATCAGAGCTCTTACATAATGAGATTGCTGCCATATTTGTCGCCACACTACATGGCACCAAAGGGACAAGTTGATCTTTTTACAGGACAAGTAGATTTGAGAAGCAACCTGTCCCCTGGACAAGTAGATATTTTAATAAATTCCACACCCCTGTACCCATCAGTGTGGTGCAAAGATTGTGGTGGGGATGAGCATCTTTTTAATGTGGTATTTTCTGTCATCTAAGGTAGTGTTCAAACGGATGATCAATTTTTTCAGTTTTTGTCCTTGCAATATTTCTTTAAAGTGTCTGAGCACTGCTGTAAGAGAAATGAGGGTTTGTTGAAAATTACAACTATACACCCAGTTCCCATTTTGTTAGCTCCAGATTAATTTTCCTACAAACTACACACTTACACCTTAGCCAAATGTGCACTCAGGCACTGTTTTTTTCTTTCCAAATGAAAGAGGTTAGACAAAGATGCACATATTTAAATGAAGTAGCTGAAACCATTTAAAAATTACATCTATTCTTGTTATGGTGAGCATCAACAGGATGACACTTCTGCAGTATTCAATTGCTACAGCAAGAAGGAAACCTGTACATAGACCCATGCATGTGGGAAAGTGCGTACATACCCATAACCCTGCTGCACCACTCCCACTGGGCTCCTGTAGCTCCAATCATTGCACAATGCATGCACCCTCAGTCAGTGAGGAGCTCATGTTCCATTACCTGAACAGATGCCTGGTGCTCTCTCGCAGGAAGATGGAAGATGCAGCTAGTAGTATATGGGAGTATGCAGAGCCTTTGCCCAGTAAAGGGACCATGAGTTAAGGGCACCATGAGTCGAGACCTTCCCTTTGTTTTTGCTGCCACCAAGCCATATATAAGTTGTTAGAATACATGCAATAACAGAGGCACCTGGAAGAAATCCCTTGCCCTTGCCTTGAAGTTGACCTACCCTCACAAGCTTTATGCTTTACTCCTCCATCCACTCACTTTGTGGTTTGCCTGATTTAACCACACCAGGGAAGGAAGTATAAAACTCCAAACTCTTTCAGTATGTGAAGGGTTTACGTTTGATGTTTCACGTGAACACAATTTCAAAACTGACTAGACTCCCTTTTACCTTTTATATAGCTGCCAAGTGAAAGTGTCACATGTATGCACCCTTCACCCCATCCCAGTGCTTATTTGCTAAACAAAACTATGTGAGCTGGTGACCAAATTTTTTCTTCGGAGATTGGTGTCGGCACCATCCACAAACAGCACTGCTCAGGGACACAGTGAAAGGCAGACTTCTTATGAAGGGTAAAAAGGAATTTGTGAAATATGCTGTACAATTTGCTTTAGTCAACGTATTCGCCGCCTCCTCTTGCTTCTACACCCTCAAAATGCTCAACGTAAACTTCAAATATACATGCAGAATCACCACCAAGGCTCTCATCTCCAGCAAGTTGGACTATGCCAACATACTGTCACGGAATCACTGCTAACTGCTAGAAGACTTCAGACCATACAAAACTCAGCAATCAGACTTACACTTAGGCCTTTGCCCATGTTCACGTTACTCCACCCAACAAAGACCTCCACTGGCTCCCCCCATTAACAAATCCACACTAATCCACCCGCAATACACCTACCAGACACTTCTGCATAAACAGAATCCTGCTCACACACATACCCCACATACAAATAACCAGAGTCAGCTGTTGAGTTTCCCCCTTCCTCATGACCAAGGCTTGGAACAACCTTCCCTCCTGCATAAGAGCTGCATCCTCAGTATTTGACCTCTGCACGAAATTCAATTCACCTGGATAAGTCCTAGTCACAGCCGACATAACCCCTGCTTTCTAAGCACAAGGATACTCTCCGGGGTGAGCTGTGCACTTCACAAATACCCTTAACATAACTTAAAGTTTGTCTTAGCATTACTGTTGTGGTGTTGATCATACACCTCTCACTCTGGTTTCCCATTTCTCACCCTGTCTCTGTTCTTTTCCATTTCAGTCATACTCTCCTCATTTCTTTTTCACCTTTCTATCCATATTTGCACACATGCTTAATTCTTTTTTACTACTATCTACCTTGTCCTGCTTTCTCCATGCAGGAACTCAGCACCAGCTCAATTAAAGAAATTACCCATTGGTAAATGATGTGTGCTCTATCCGTGCATTTATTCAGCACTATGTATGCAGGGACTTGGCTGGATCTGTGCTGGAGCTCAGCTCTATTTGCAGAGGAGTGAGTTCAGCTCTACAAGATGATAAGGTACATTTGTGGCAGAGCTCCACACACTCTATGTACAAGAGCCTACCATTGTCTGTGCAATGTATGTCTTCTAAGTGTTCAGTGTATCTCCAGATAAACAACCAACTTCCTCTCCTTCACAAAATAGCCACCAAAATTAGCTTTTGATACTGAGCAAACTTCACTCTTTTGAAAGGTGATTTTTAATTGACTTTGCACTGCAAGAGTTTGGACACATGGCGCTGACCTCCATTTACCTTGTCTTCTTATTCCCCTTTCAATGGCTCACTCTCTTCTTTTGCAGAGTGCACTTTTTGGGGGAATTTCATCTTGATGTTCACAGCTTTTATGTAACTTTAGTATGTGCTTTTGGTCTACATTTGCAGTGAGAAAATTTAGAAAGAAAATGGAAGATCAGGCTGAGACAAGGAGACAAAGGTAAATATGTAACGAGACAAAGGTGAAATGTATGGGGCGAAAAGGGGAAGGTGAAGAAAATGAAAAGGGAACAGGAGAGAAGGCAGGGGCATGCGGAAAGAGTGACAAGAGGTAAATAGGGCAGTGCTGAGGTCAGGTGACTACCTATGGGCAATGCAATAGAAGTTAAACTGCACTATAGCACATGGGATGGAAAGAGTAGAAAAGCAAAGTTAAAGAAAAAAACATAAAATCTGAACTCTTTTCTTTGAGATCCAAGTTTGAGCTTTACAATAGGTGGACTCTGAAAGGAGAAGAGTTAGGTGGACCATGCCTCCGAAGTAGGTGGGTTAATTGACAGGACTACACTTTCTGGTGTGGATACTTTAAAATGTGAATGTGTCATGGAAATAAAGCAGGCACTGTTCTCCCTTTCGCTCAATGTTTTCCAACCACCAGTTGCAATTTGCAAAGATGATACGGAGGGTCAAAAGGCATAGCACTCGAGGGCAGAGCAGCATGGAGAACACCATGCTGCTGTAGCAGAAAGCTTTGGTGGGAGAAATGCCAGGTGCTGCTATCCACAGTATCATTCTGATCCGCTACTTCTGTCTATTATATGTACGTCCACCAAACACAAAGGGTGAGAGGCACACAAGGACCTTCTGGGAGGTGGACTGTGAGATGTCTGAGGAGCATAGTTAGACTATGATACCCTGAAGCACAACCCATTTTATTTAGCAGACACACTGCACATGCCTCAGGCAGCACACTGTGGCCCTCATCACGGTAAATCCTGCTTACCGCCACACTGACAGCCACCAACATACCGCTGCAGTGGCAGATAACCGTTCTGCATATCATGACACACACACACCAAACCGACAGAATACAGCCACATACACAAATCCCCCAGCCCAAAGGTCAGTGCTAAAGTGGCGGTCCCAACACCCATACCGTTACGCCAACAGAACAACGCCCACCACATCATGACCCACGAAACACCACGGCAGACATTTAACGGCGGTAAACCATTGGGGGTACACAGGGCCGCTCTCAGAATGGACACCCAAAAACTAAACTACACAACATTGACCAATTCAAACAACACACACCTGACACGAATACACACACCACACCCACCCACTCACACAACTATAAAACACACACACACATTACCCACAGCCCTTTACGTATACAAATCCTTGTCACCAGACAGACATCAAGACCACTGCGACAAATACACACACACCCATACATCCCTCTCGTGCTCCACTATGCACACCCAATCACACCACCCAACACCCACACACTCACACACACCACATAACACCCATGGGCCCATAAAGGCACCCCCGTTTCACAGATGAGGAGCGGAGGGTCATGGTAGAGGAAATAGTCAGGGTAGAGCCAGAGCTGTTTGGAGCACAGGTCCAGCAGATATCCATTGCAAGGAAGATGGAGCTATGGCGGCAAATCGTGGACAGGGTGAACGCCGTGGGATAGCATCCAAGAACAAGGAACGACATCAGGAAGAGGTGGAACGACCTACGGGGGGAAGGTACATTCTGTGGCAGCAACTCACCAGCTCGCCATACAGAGGACTGGCGGTGAACCCACACCTCGTCCTCCACAGCTCACAGCATGGAAGGAGCAAGTCTTGGCATTACTGCATCCTGAGGGACTCGCTGGAGTAGCCATAGGACTGCACATTGGTAAGTCAACATTTACCACTTATCACCCCCATACCTGCATGCCATCTCACCCCCCCACCCTCACTCTCATCACTCCACTCCATCCCACACTGCACCAACGCAGATGACTAACCCCAATGCCAAGCCCTGCATGCCATACCAATGCATGGACAGCCCTCCCAGCCCTGCATGGACATCCATCACCAAAGCATGCACAGCATAGGGGAACTAACAATCCCACAATACATCACCATACACGATCAAAGGTGGCAGGGCAAAAGCAACCATAGAGGGGAAGATAGGGATGTACACTATGTCACAGGCATGAAGCATAATACATCTCTTACATACCCACAGGTGCCCCAGCCAATCTCAGTGGAGAGGAGGTGCCACGACTATCCGGTCCCCCAACAGAAGATGCCATCAGTGATGACAGTAACTCTGGACTCCAGGATCTGGATCAACAACCTGGCCCATCAGGGACCACTGGACAGTCGATCACCCCAGCCCACTCGCAGTCCACCACAGAGCTTCCCCCATCATTTACCAACACCACAGCACCCACCCAGCGTACCTACACCTCTGTCCCCAGGACATGTTCATCAGCAGTGTGCACACCTGTACAGGGACCCCAGTCCACACCTCACACCCAAGACAATCAGGGACCTGGAGTCAGTGGCAGTTGGCACACCATTCAGGGGCAGGGGCACAGGGCAACAGGGACACTGGGAGGACCGCCGTGCGCCAGGGGGAGGACGGGCCCAGGGAATCGACTCTCCATGAGGCATTCACCAATGTCCTGGGTGCCTACCAACAATCCCAGGACACGATGGGCCAGATCCTGAACAACATGCAGGAGAACAAGCGGCTGCAGGAGGAACACCATCAG
Organism: Pleurodeles waltl; assembly: GCF_031143425.1. Lineage (NCBI taxonomy): Eukaryota > Metazoa > Chordata > Amphibia > Caudata > Salamandridae > Pleurodeles > Pleurodeles waltl. The sequence goes on from NC_090443.1 coordinate 941,796,697, forward strand.
GAGACCAGGGAGGACTTGAAGGCACTCAACACCACCATGATCTCCATAGCAGGGGTGCTAGCAGACATGGCTAACATCATGAGGGAATGGACAGCACACCAGCGGGCCCCCACCACTAGCCAGACTATTGACCAACCCTCCACTCCCGCTGCAGCTAGGGGACAGGAGGCCCGGCCACAGGACCCACAGGCCACCAGCACCCCTCCCCCTGCAGAAGATGAACCACCCAGCAAACGTTCCCTGCGAACCAGACAGATGCCAGAGACACTCGCCAAGACCAAGACCACTGCCAGGAAATTAGACTCTCCTGATTGTCCCCCTTGTGCCCCACCCTGTCACCTTGTCCACTTTGAACTGACATTGCTCCCTTTCCTATGACCCCTCGGACACTGGACCTGTGCTACAAACTGACTGGAACAATACCCTGGACTTTCCTCCACCATCACCCCATTCCATTGCACTTTACCCTCAAATATATAGCACTACAATAAACACCCTTGAACACAATTTGTGTAACACTGTTTTATGTGTCTTTAATGTGCAGTTGTGGGAACAGTCACATCGAGTGCAAATGATCTGAACACTGTGATAGCTAACAAATAATGACCTGGAACAGTCTGTAGTGATCACATCAGGACAATGTTGTCATATCACCAACATCTGGAAAATGAGAAGCCATAAGTGACAGTAAGTTGAGATGCAGAGGAAGTGAATGCCATCATGCCACAGGCATACAGATAAATCAATAGTCAGAGTAATGGTCAGTTCCACTGTCTCACCTGTTTGTCATTAGAAGTATTGTTGTATAACTGATGCTCTGTTGTCCTCATCCTCTGCCTCTTAATCCTCACTGTAGTCAGGGTCCACTGCTGCCACAGGGTCATCTCAAGTCCCCTCCTCCTGCAGAAAAGGCACATGTCATCTGAGGACCAGGTTGTGCAACATGCAGCATGACACTACTATCTGGCAGACCTTTCCGGATGAGTAGCACAGGGATCCACCAGTCAGATGGAGGCACCTGAACCTGGCCTTCAGGAGGACGACGGTCCTTTCAATAATTCTCCTGGTTCGCCCATGTGCCTCAGTATAATGTTCTTCAGCCCCTGTCCTGGCATTCCTCACAGGGGTCAGTAGCCACGATAGGTCTGGGTAGCCAGAGTCACCTGCAAGTATTGAGGGACAACATTTAGCCTTACACAATCCTATGGGGAGAACACCTGAAGGCATACACTGACATATAGTGGGTGGGGGATCAGGCTCACCTATTAGCCACACCCTCTGCCTCTGTAGTTGGGTTATCATATTTGGGATACTGCTATTCCTCAGGACGAAGGCGCCATGCACCGACCCAGGATACTTTGCAGTGACGTGGGAGATGTACTGGTCCACCAGGCAAACCATTTGACCCTTCAGTGAGTGGAAACTCTTCAAATTCCTGAACACCTGTTCATTCTGGTGGGGGGGACTAACGCAATATGTGTTCTGTCAATCGCACCAATTATATTGGGGACATTGGCCATTGCATAGAATCCTGCCTTTACAGTGGCCAAATCTTCCACCTGGGCGAAAGCAATGTAGCTGCACATGTGTTTCACTAGGGCAGACAAGACCCTTGCCAGCACAATGGAAATCATTGGCTGTGACATTTCAGCTGCCAAACCCACTGTCACTTGGAAAGAACCAGTTGCCAGGAAATGGAGCACTGATAGCACTTGCACAAGAGGGGGGATCCCAGTGGGATGATGGATAGCTGATGTCGGGTCAGGCTCCAATTGGGCACACAGCGCTGTGATTTTGGCCCTGTCCAGTCTATAGGTGAGTATAATGTGCCTGTCCTCCAGTCCACAAGGGGTCTATACATGAGGGTTCATCTTCTCCTCCCATTCATACACAGCAGTCGGTATCTAAGGATCACAATTTGAACAATGGAACTACAACCTCAGTGTACATGTTGCATTTATGTGATGGGACAGTGGTAATGACAGGTATGTGCAAACCTAGGCAGTGACGCAGTAAAGGTTAATCTGATGGTTGTCCATCTCCATGACATGGTGTCCACCTGTCCTGTATATAGGGACAGGTGGAAGTGAGGTAACTCCGCCGATGTTGGGCTTCTTGGCAGAAGGTGGCTTGCACCGCCGTGCAATTCCACATTGGATAATATGGGGCTCTATGGAGTACAGTGGCCAATGGGGATCAGCGCCGGCGGTGACGGTGTACACCGCTGCGGATGTGACCGCCATTTTCTATCTGATTCCTCACTTGTTTCCTGACCTTCAACAGGAGAACACCTACACTGTGTGTGCTGCTGTGACCTGTGTCTGGAAACCACCATGGCCCGTGTGACCGGGGAAAGGGCCCCTGCCTTCACTTCGGAGGGGTTGGAGCAATTGGTGGATGGGGTCCTACCCCAGTACGGACTGCTGTATGGGCCTCCAGACCAACAGGTGAGTACACCTTGGGCACGAAGCATGTGGAAAGGATGCATTGAGATGTGTGTGCAAGCATCGTGTCATGGGGGGAGATGGAATGTGGTGCTGTAGATGGTGTGCACCAGCCGATGTGTGTGCCAATGGTGACAGAATCAGGATTAGTGGGCCATATGTGTGACAGGCTGGATTGTATGTGTAATGGTGTCCTCCCGTCTGTATCGCCTCTGCAGGTTCGCGCCCATCAAAAGAAGGGATTATTGCGTGAGTTAAATATGTGCAGGTACGCCTCTCACTTCAGCTGCTGTCTTGAAAGTTTCGGGGTGATTCATCAAGCACTGACTGAGAAAAAGGCAGGGACCCAATGGATTTTAAACATGACTACAACCCAAATCGCTGAATGGAATTACACCAAATTGTGCAGAAAGCTTGATCTTGGTCCAGAAAGTATGCTTTTTGTAATTTGGTGCAAATCTGTTCAGTAGTTTTGTAGATATTAAAGGAAAAATAAATTTGTATATCTAGGGCCTGGTGGTGAGGTCCTCTGGGGACCCGCCAAGGCTAAAAAGCGTTTTTTTAAACTTTTGCCATGAAATCACCGTAGATCCGCAGATTTGTGGCAAAAAGTTTAAACAAGCATTTGCAATGCATTCGGTCTTGAATTTGTGAAAGGTAGAGCTCTTGGCGCTGAAAATTACAATGTTTTTTAATTTTGTTTTTTGTATGCAGTGGAGTGATGATATTTGCATAGCTCTATTGCCATTCGTATGACCTTGTGGCTCTGGAGAACCAGGAAATGGGAAATAGGTTATGAGGGAGAGAAGGCAAGAGTGCTGGCTGCAAAAAAAAGTAACAACATACTGAAAAAAGGAAATACTCATAGAGAATGCAATATTAAGTAAAACATTTAAAATGTAAGCAGGAACAACATGGTTAAGTTAACTTTTTACACTTATTGTTCAGAAGTTAATGAGTGTTTTTGCCTGAAAAGTTAAAGACATGACGACAGGGCCCAGAAGGGACTCATTTCAATGTCCATTGCCTATATCCCTACAAGATGTAAGCAGTATGGTTTAAAAAGACCATATCCCTGAACACAGAGCCACAGTACACATTTTATAAACTAAAATAAGAAAAATAGCTGATAAGGATTACATTAAACCTTTTCCACAGTACGCATCAAGCAGGTATTGCAATACCTCCAGGAATGGTGCACTTCCCTACGCAGGAAAACAATGTTGTTCAAAGAGAGACAGGAAAATAAAAGTAGCACTTCACTGGCAAACTGTGTGAAGTGGTGCTAATGTGTGTGGTTGTGAATAAAAACAACTGGGCTCCTTTGTGACCATTCTGTCTTGAAAAAGACAACATTTGGAGCCAAGGTGTTTCTTTCCTTTTTGGATTAATTTCACAGGGGAACAAATAAAGGAGGAAAGAGAGGGTAAGAGACGTTTGTTGAAGTCATGGTTTTCACCAAGTAAGCTGAGGAGCAAACCTAATGCCATCAGCTAAGCACGGAATCACGTTACCATCAAAAACATGCACAAGGTAAAACTCTTGGGATGGCCAGATTAAACCAGTAAACTAAGCATACAATATAAAATGAATGGAGCACATAAAATGAAGCTAGAAACATGGTAACATTTTGCAGCCGCCAGGATCTAAGAAATAAATAAATGGAATGTGGACGAAACAGGGAAAGGGTCCAGTACCAAAGGCTGTCACTAGGTGTCCCTTAGGGCCTCTTTTGGCCAAATAAGGTACTGCTCCCTACAATCATGAATTCAACACATCCCCAATGACTTTCGGGCGCCGTGCTGAAAAATGAAGAGTAGTGCACGTTTTGAGAACATTTTTATGCGGTGCATTCAAAGCGCAGAATTATTCATGTCTAGAAGCGCTTCCAAGTGTCAAAATGTAAAGAACAAACAAAAAATGCCCATAAAAAAACATACACACCATAAAATGGAAGTGCATTGGTATTGTGGCCCCAACACGAGCTTCCAGGAGTGTGAACAAGAGATCTTCCATGCCACAATGAGAAGTGACCAGGGGAAGCAACAATAAACGAGAGGCAATGCACCAATAAGCTGTATGAATCACACTGGAATTGACGACCAGGAGGAAACACAAACATGTTGGATGGCCAAACAGAATGGTCAATTAGTGATTTCCCCTGGGCGGGAACAGCACCTAAAGATGAGACAATGACAAGCAACGCACCAATCAAAAGGTAGGATTTCTGAATGGCACAACAAAGAACCAATGGTAATCGATTGGTGTGCTATAAGTACCTATTGTGGATCAACATGTCTTGCAGAGCAGCGCAAGCACTGCCCAGGCTAGACCTAAAAAAAGACCCAGCTCTCTCTGTGCTGCTGCATCACTCTTGCTCCTGTTTTTTCCCTGCTTTTTCACCAGTTTTTTGAGTGCCTTCTACTTTCCTTTTCCTCATTTTCACTGCTTTTACTTCACATTTTCAGATGTTTTCTGTGTGCCCTCTCCTTGTGCTTCCCTTGTCTTCACTGCTTTCTCATTGGTTTACCCATTTTCTGTGTGCCCGCTCCTTTCTTTTCCCACATTTTCAACGCTTTCTCCTTTCTTTTCCCCCCATGTTTTATATGCCTTCTCCTTCTTGCTTTTCCCTCATTTTCAATGCTTTCGCCTTGCTTTTCCCCCATTTTTTGAGTGCCTTCTCCTTATTTCCCTTCATTTTCACTATAGGATCCTTGCTTTTTGCTTTGTATTTTGAATGCCTTCTCTTTGCTTTATACATGTTTTCACTGATTTCTCCTTGCTTTTTACCTCGTTTTCTGTGGTCCGCTCCTTGCTTTTCTCTTGTTTTCACTGCTTTGTCCTTCATATTTCCCCCATTTTCTGTATGCCCGCTTTTTGCTTTTCCCTCATTTTTACTGCTTTTTCCTTTTTTCCCTCTTTTTTGGATTCATTCTCCTTGCTTTTCCCTCTTTTTCACTGATTTCTGCTTGCTTTTTTCCCTGTTTGTTTGCGTACGTTCTCCTAGCTTTTTGCTAGTTTTCACTGCTCTGCCCTTGCTTTTTCCCCCTGTTTTCTGTGTGCCCACTCCTTGCTTTTCATTTGTTTTAACTGCTTTCTCCTTGCTTTTTCCCTTGTATTTTGGGTGCCTTCTCCTCGCATTTACCTAATTTTGTCTGCTTTCTCCTTGCTTTTCCCTAATTTTCTGAGTGCCTTTTCCTTGCTTTTCCCTTATTTTCCCTGATTTCTACTTGCTTTTCCCCCATTTTTTAGGGCCTTTTTCTTTCTTTTCCCTCTTTTTGGGGGAGCGCAAAGCGCTCCATCCCTCTTCTAATCTCTCTTTAGGGGGATTTTAACCATGCCCATGTTACATCAGTCATTTTCATTAGTTCGTGGGCTTGCCTTTTAAAATCCGCTTGTTTTAATTCGTGAAAGGCATGCATACGTCATGCCTTTTCCGGTGTTTATCCCTCCTCGAGAGCACTGGTAAACTACTGGAAACATATGAGGCTCCATGTTTTCCATATGGTTTCTGGACTATTTTTTCGATTTATTTCGCAGCGCTGTCGAGCAGTGTTTTACACAGCGCAATTGCGCTCGTTTTTCTTTTTCCATTTAATGTGGCAAGAAAAGTCCAGTTAGGAGTTTACATAACGCTAATAGTTTAACTCGACGTAATGCAAGACCCGTTGCATTGCAAATGCTTGTTTACTATTGTCTCCTTGCTTTTTCCATTGTATTTTGCATGTCTTCTATTTACTTTTCACTTGTTTTCACAGTTTTCTCCTTGCTTTTTACCTTGTTTTCTGTGTTCTTGCTTCTTTCTTTTCCCTAGTTTTCATTACTTTGACCTTGCTTTTTCCCCCGATTTCTGTGTGCCCTCTCCTTGCCTTTCCCTAGTTTTCACTGCTTTCTCCTTGCTCTTTCCCTTGTTTTTTTGTGTGACTTCTCCTTGCTTTTCTCTCATTTTTTGCCTTCTCCTTGCTTTCCCCTTATTTTTACTGCTTTCTCCTTGCTTTTTCCTTCTATTTTGTGTACCTTCTTCTTGCTTTTCCCTGAATTTCACTACTTTCTCTTTGCATTTTCCTGTTTTTTGTGTGCTCGCTCCTTTCCCTTCCCTCATTCTCACTTCTTTCTCCCTGCTTCTTCTTGCTCTTCCCTCATTTTCACTGCTTTCACCTTGCTTTTTCACCCATTTTTTGTGTGCCCTCTTGTTGCCTTTCCCTCGTTTTCACTGTTTTCTCCTTGCTTTTTACTTCGTTTTCTATGTTCCTGCTCCTAGCTTTTCCCTTGTTTTCACTGCTTTGTCCCTGCTTGTTAACCCGTTTTCTGTGTGCCCGCTTCTCGTTTTTCCCTCATTTTCAGTGCTTTCTCCACCTCGTTTCCCTGATTTTTTGTATTCCTTCTCCTTGCTTTTCCCTCATTCTCACTGTTTTCTGCTTGCTTTTAACATATTTTTTGTGTGCCTTCTCCTTGCTTTTCGCTAGTTTTCACTGCTGTGCCCTTGCTTTTTTCTCCTTTTTTCTGTGTGCTCACTGCTTGTTTTTCCCTCAATTTCACTGCTTTTTGCTCTGGATTTTGTATGCCCTATCCTTGCGTTTCCCTTGTTTTCACTGCTTTCTCATTCCCCATGTTTTGAAGGCCTTTTCCTTGATTTTCTTCACTGCTCACTGCTCAACTTTGCCTCCGTTTTCTGCGTGCCTACTCCTTGCTTTTTCCTAGTTTTCACTGCTTTATCCTTAATTTCCCCCCTATTTTCTGTGTGCTTCTTCCCTGCTTTTCCCCCAGTTTCATGCTTCCTCCTTGCTTTTTCCTCTGTGTTTTATGTATCTTCTCCTTGTTTTTCCTTCACTGTCACAGCTTTTTCCTTGCTTTTCCCCTGTTTTTGAGTGCATTCTCCTTGCTTTTCACTTGTTTTCATTGCTTTCTTTTTTCTTTTCTCCCTTTTCTGATTGCCTACTTCTTGCTTGTCCCTTGATTTCACTGCTGTCATTTTAGATTTTCCCTTGTTTTTTGTGTGCCTTCTCCTTGCTTTTCCTTTGTATTCACTGCTTTCTCCTTGCTTTTTACTTCTTTTTTATGTCTTCTCCTTGCTTTTCCTTTATTCTCACTACTTCCTCCTTGCTTTTTCTTGCTTTCCCCTCATTTTCACTACTTTCTCCTTGCTTTTTCTTGCAATTCTCTCATTTTCACTGCCTTCTCCTTACTTTTACTCCAGAATTTTGTATGCCTTCGCCTTGCTTTGCTCTCATTTTCACTGCTTTCTCCTTGCATTTTCACCTGTTTTTTGCATTCACTCGCCTTGCTTTTCCCTCATTCTCGCCACCTCCTACTTACTTCCCCCGATTTTTGGTGTGCCTTCTCACTGCTTTTTCCTAGTTTTCACTGCTTTTTCCTTGCTTTTTCTCCTGTTTTCTGTGTCCCACTTCCTGCGTTTCCCACCTGTTTCACTGCTTTCTCCATGCTTTTTCCCCTGCATTTTGTGTGCCTTCTCCTTGCATTTCCCTCATTTTCACTTCTTTTACCTTGCTTTTCCCCTATTTTTTTGAGTGCCTTCTCCTTGCTTTTCCTTCATTTTAATTGTTTTTTCCTTGGTTTGAGTGCATTCTCCTTGCTTTTCCCTTGTTTTCACTGCATTCTCCTTGTTTTTTGCCCCATATTTTGTGTGCCCTCTCCTTGCTTTTCCCTCATTTTCACTGCTTTCTCCTTGTTTTTCCCTCCCTTTTGAATGTCTTCTACTTGCTTTTTCCCACTTTTTTCTGTGCCTTCTCTTTGCTTTTACCTATTTTTCACTTCTTTGTCCTTCCCCCCCCCATATTTCTGAGTCTTCCTCTTGCTTTGCTCTCATTTTCATTGCTTTCTCCTTGTATTTTCACCCATTTTTTGAGTACTTTCTCCTTGCTTTTTCCTCGTTTTCACTGCTTTCTCCTTGTGTTTTAATCCATTTTTTGAGCGGCTTCTCTTTGCTTTTCTCTGGTTCTTGCTTCTTTCACCTTGCTTTTTAACCCATTTTTTGTGCCCTCTCCTTGCCTTTCCCTCATTTTCACTGCTTTCTCCTTGCCTTTTCACATGTTTTTAGTGTGCCTGTTCCTTGCTTTTCCATAATTTTTACTGCTTTCTCCTTGCTTTTACCCTGTATTTTGTATGCTCTCTCCTTGCTTTTCCCTCCTTTTCACTGCTTTCTCCTTGCTTTTTCCCCCTTTCAGTGCCTTGCTCTTGCTTTTCCCTCTATGTCACTACTTCCTCCTTGCTTTTCCACTGTTGGTTGTGTGCCTTTTTACTGCTTTTCCCAAGTTTTCACTGCTTTGTCCTTGCTTTCTCCTCGTTTTTTGTTTGCCTTCTCCTTGCTTTTGCCTGGTTTTCACTGATTTGTCCATCCTTTTTCACCCATTTTTCGTGTGCCTTCTTCTTGCTTTTCACTAATTTTATCTGCTTTCTCCCTGCTTTTTTCCACATTTTTGAGTGCCTTCTCCATGCTGTTCCCTTGTGGCGTGGGGTTGGACATAGCAATGCCCTGTGGACAATCTCCCACCTCGCATGACCAAAGGCCTTGCATATCATAGGGTTGGATTCAAGTGATGGGTTGGTCGCAGGGCCAGGCAGCAGGGCAGGCCTTGTGGCCAACCCCTCACTGCGTTTAAAAAAACATAGAAATTCACTGAAAAAACGAAGGTTACAGGGACAATATAGTGAGGAATTAGCATTTAAAAAACCTTAGATAGATAATCAAAACAGGAAAAATGACCTGGATATTTATGGTCTGGCTGAAGGAGTGGAGGGCTCCGATCCCACATCTTTGTTCCAAGCATTTCTTCCCAAAGCCTTAGGCCTGCCTGCCTACCTCCCCTCTTTTGAATATACAAAGAGAACACAGACTCAGAGTTTGGTTGTGTGATCGCCCCCACATGGCCCCACCACCCTCAACCTTTTATTTGTTATATAGGTATGTTCTTTTTGTTATTCTCTTCAGTATGTTGGCTGTCTGCTTTGCTTTCCCTCCTTTTCTTCCTCCTTCATTTTTTTCTTTTTATATTCTTCATTCTTTCTCTTCTCAAGGCTACATTCAGCTTTTCTTATATTATCCTATTATGCTGTTGTTTCATTGTTTACTTTTTGAATTACTTGGTCATTTTAATATATAGATTGCTTTTTCACTGTTATTGTTACATATCAAATGTTATAAGGTTCTTGCTACTTCTTAAATGGCCTTACAAATTATTTCATGGAATATTTAAGGTTTTGGCTCACCTATAAGATGTCAGAGGGTTTTAACTCACATTTCCAAACTAAAATGTCATATTGTATTACTACAAGAAACTCGTTTACCCGAAGAAGAAATTGTTAAACTTAAAAAACAGTTGTTTGGTCACATTTCTAATTCCCCTTGTGGTTATACTATATAATACATCCTTAGATATTCAAGTTATATCCCAGGACTCAGATTGCAAGGGCAGGTGTGTTACTGCATCCGTAACTATTAATAAAATACCTATTCAATGTCTGTGCCTCCAGAAATTCAGGTAGATCTTTTTGGCCGTATGTTTTATCTAAATTGATGTTGTTGCTAGCGCGTCAGAACCCTGATAAGTAAACTTACAAGGAGACACGCCTAGGCCGATGAACCTTTTGACCACTTTCTGAGATTTCCCAGTACGAGGTATCTTTCTGGCATCACAAAATCAAATAAATCAATAATCCAATCGGTATTCTTAGTAACCAATCAACAAGATAATCAATAACATTTAATAAGAAACAATAAATGAAAAGCACCATGACCTTTCAGTCAGGAATAACCACACAAATCTAGTTAAGGGTTAGGATATTTATTCCCTATTGGTTACAATCTAATAGTCATCTCCATTAATCTCATTAGCAATCAATCTCATTAGTAACTCTTCAGATTTTGTAATTAGAACACAAATTAATCAATGCATAGAGAATATTCATCAAACATTAACACATCAGTAATAAGAACAGCTTAGCAAATTCTCAGAGTGCAAGATTCAACAAAGCAAGAACTGAGTCATTTGTCTATTTGCATCAGGTATTTGTGAACATCTTAACTATCCTCGAATTAGCATCAGTATGTTGGACTTCACGCAAACAATTTAGCAAACACAAATTTGGAAAACATCTAACTATGGCCTCTGTCAAAAGAGCAGCTGGTGCCTAGAAAGAAAAGGCAAACAGACAATTACAATTTTCATCAGATAGTTACCCCTCCAAATGGATCAGCAAACAGCGTCAGTTTTCGTCATCAGGACATCAGTCGATTCACCATCAGCAAAGGTAGGACAGGGCAAAGTCTCAGTATGGCATAGCTAAAGAATAAGACTCTTTCCTCATATGGAGGAGAAGTAAGCATCGGTAAGGACTTGGATAGAGGATGGTTTAAAGTATCAAGAAGAATAAACAGCAAAGGCTCAAAAGAGCAATGGCAAAGTATGGCTTAAGGCAGAATGTCAGAATAATGGCAAATAATGTCCGAATAATGGCTGATAATGGTAATGGTTGATTTCTCCTCGGGTCATGCGGTTATATCAAAACTGTTGAACTAGCCCTTAATTCCCCATTGGATAATATTTGGTGCATCATTATCTCTGTCCAATAATTCTTCACACACCTCATTAGAATTTTCCACAGAACACAGTTCTCATGCCGTTGATTGGCCCTTGTTATTGACGTCTTCATCGGGTGGAATGTCAGGTAAGAAAAGTTACACTTTAAGCTCCAGTCAGTAGTCCCATTGTTTTCTCCTACTCCAGGCAGCCTTGCACCTGTTACGAATTACACTGTTGCATTCAACAAGAATGTCTCCTTGAGCAAGTCGGGTCCCATGAGAAAAGAATTTACTACGGCTACACACACATCCCTAGCTTCTGGAAAAGTACAGCTTCGTGTCCTTCAGGAAGACAGCACATTGCACGTTAGGAAAAACACAGTTTAATATGAGACTAGGCAGCTAGGCCCAGACCCTTGCTCATCTAAGACCTAGTAATTTAGTTAACAAACCCCTAATACGTGACTCTAATTATAATATGCAGATACAAATTCATAACATTAGTACATAATTAATCCATCATTAATAAGTTTCATTAGTCTTCGTATACATTGGTGGCCACTCCCCGTGGGCACATTTCAAACGCGTAGATTATTTTTCTACGTTAACACATTCTCTATGGAGCTTCATTACACAATATATTGCAAGCTTTTCATGTTAATATTAATTTTAAAAGACACACTCCAACAATCCCTCTTCTGATGACTCTTGTCATCACACAAAACCTTTCCCCTCAAATTTTACATTCTAAAATTCCTTCATTTCAATCTCTTCTCTTAACTTTGCCCCCTGTGATTTTGCCCTGAATAATTTTTCCCTTTGTTTTTCTTCTCTTCTCTTATTATTTTTGCCAATCCTCAATTTAGTTCTTTTACTTAATTTACATGCCACCCATAGTCCAAATAAGCAAGCTATAACAATCAATATTCCCTGTATTATTTTCACTAATATCCCATACCAAATATTACTAAACCAATTTCCCACTGAACAAATCCTTTCCCAACCTTTTCCCAAACACCTGGTGGTTCTTTCAGTTCCTTCAAATCTGTACTATCCCTAGTTAAGTTAGTAAGCATACTTCTAATCTCATTACTATTGTCTGGTATGTAAGCACAACAGTGACACTCATTAAGCATCTTACAGACTCCGCCATTTTTCGCTAAAAGAATGTCTAAAGCAAGCCTGTTTTGAAGAGTCATAGCCCTCTCCGCAGCAAGTTCAGTATCCATCAGGAGTATAGCCCCTGTAAAATTTGTCAGCATGTTATCCACAATAGAAGACAACTTTCGAATCTTTATGAAGTTTAGGATAACTCCCACTGAAGGAATTATCGCCCCAAATATGTCTCCTACTACACCAGCATCAGTCTCTCTCTTTTGTCTAGTACGATGTAATTCAGACAATTTCAGAAACTTTTTCAAATCGTCAAGTTGATATATCTTTGGGAAAACTATCCCCAAATAACATGTCCCATACCATCCCTTTTGAAGACGGTAATAAGCATTAAGTCCACATATATAATAGATCCTAGGGATCGCTGGATCCTGTCCATTTAACATGAACGTCCATTTACTCTGAAACAAAAAAAAAATGCTTACATTCACTCAGTCCCACAAACACATTGTCATAATATGATTTTGGCCTAGATATGCAAAACCTACGTGTAGTGCATCTAAAGCTAGCTTCCCCTGTTCCCTAATTGCACTATAACCCTCACTACTAGCAAAAGTGTGCTGCTGCAATCCTTTCTCTAATTTACCTTTCAATGCCCTTCTTCTATCTTCCGTGTGATCTAAAAAGCTTTTCTCTACAGGTGTAAGCAAACATGTCAAATTATTGCGGTGTGCATAAGATGTACTAATTGTCAACGTCGCCTCAAAGACCCCTTTACTAATTTTATACTATAGTACTTAGCTACACTACTCAAATCCTCTATGATAGGCACATAAGAAAACACAAGATCATGGTTTGAATAAAAATACTGGATCTCTTCTTGGTTCTAGAATCTTGTTAGTAACAGACTACAGCTTATCCCATATGTTAAAGGTAGACTATGATAGGTAACCCCCTCTTGCACCAAAACAGGAATCTGTGTGCACACAAAGCATCCTTTGCATCCATTGTGTCAACATACTCACTCAGAAAGCAATAAAAAACATTAGTGGATAGTTCCCCTTTAGCGTTAGTTCCCTCATGCAAATATTTTGTATCCTGCTTAAACCTCTCCCAAGCTGTTAGTGCAGTGGTAGGCTCAGAAACTGTAGCATTGTTAGTCCCACTCTTATCCATTAGTGGCATACCCACAATCACAACTATGATGAATATCACACACACAGCACCCAAATATTTACAACGCCTCTTCCATCTATTATCGTCTCTAGTATTAGCCATGATCTGTAAAGAATCAGAAAGTGAAGGAAGGTTAATTCAAACAACAACAGAGGACAGTTAGAAAACTTTCTTCTTTCTTCTTTTTTTTGCTCACAGCAAAGTCAAAACAAGCAAGTATTTACAGTTCTCAGTTTCACTCCCAGGATCATTGTCAATTCAGGTTAGCAGCTTGTCAAAATCAGGTTTCAAAAGTCAATTCAGGTTATCAGTGTCTCATCTGGTAAGTTAACAGTCTCTCTTTCTCAAAAATGTTTCTTTAATTCAGTTCTTATGCCAACTCAGGGCCATATTTATACTTTTTGACGCAAAACTGCACTAACGCAGTTTTGCGTCAAAAAAATTAGCGCCGGCTAACGCCATTCTGAAGCGCCATGCGGACGCCGTATTTCATCAATGACGTTAGCCGGCGTTAGCCGCCGGCGCTGCCTGGTGTGCGTTGAAAAAAACGACGTACACCAGGCAGCGCCGGCGTAGGGGGATATGGGGCTTGGGCGTCAAGAAATGGGGCAAGTCAGGTTGAGGCAATTTTTTCGCCTCAACCCGATTTGCGCCATTTTTTTCGACTCCCAACCCCCATAGAAATGACTCCTGTCTTAGCAAAGACAGGAGTCATGCCCCCTTGCCCAATGGCCATGCCCAGGGGACTTCTGTCCCCTGGGCATGGTCATTGGGCATAGTGACATGTAGGGGGGCACAAATCAGGCCCCCCTATGCCACCCAAAAAAAAAAAAAAACACTTACCTGAACTTACCTTAATGTCCCTGGGATGGGTCCCTCCAGCCTTGGGTGTCCTCCTGTGGTGGGCAAGGGTGACAGGGGGTGTCCCTGGGGGCATGGGAGGGCACCTCTGGGCTCCTTCAGAGCCCACAGGTCCCTTAGTGCCTGCCTTTTGCAGGCGCTAAAAAACGGCGCAAAAGCGGCCGTACGTCATTTTTTTTGACCCGCCCACTCCCGGGCGTGAATTTTGCCTGGGAGTGTAAATACGGCGCACATGCCGCGGAATCAATTTTTTAGACGGGAACGCCTACCTTGCATATAATTAACGCAAAGTAGGTGTCCACGCTAAAAAATGACGCTAACTCCATGGACTTTGGCGCTAGATGCGTCTAACGCCAAAGTATAAATATGGAGTTAGTTTTGCGTCGGAATTGCGTAAAAAAAAATAACGCAATTCCGGCGCAAACGGAGTATAAATATGCCCCTCAGTCTCTTCGGCCAGACTCAGGTGCAAAAGTACTGTCCTGGGATCTCTCTATCAAAGCAAAACACCAAGAACTCTTGTTGCCATTCAGCTGACGTTGCATACTCCCATTCAGGACCCGCGCACCTTCTGTTCGCTACTCTCTTTCTTTTCAACTTGCGATCACCTTGCAACTCTCCTTCACTTAGATCTTCTCTCCTTGTTGTATCAACCTCTTCCTCTATTGCATCTTCGACAACCACCTTTCCCTTTTTCACTTGCAACTCTGGCCACTTATTTCCTTTCAGTGTCTCTTTGGTCCTTGATCTTTCCTGTGGCAACCCTTCGCCCTCCTCTGACTCTATGGTGTTTTCTCTTGATGGACCTGCAATTTGCTCAGGAGGAGTTTGGACACTCTGACTTCCTTCCGCCTCAACTCCTTCGCCTTCTGGGTCTGTCAGGGGCTCTAGCTCATTTCCATATTCGTCTGCTTCTGGGAGAACCTCCCTCTGATTTGGCTCTCCTGGTGCCTCAGTTGAGATAGGCTCACGTCACCCCTCTGCGTCTCCTCTCCTTCGTCTCTTACTGGAGTGACCAAGCCGTCCTCAACGGGCTCTCCTTCTGTCTCAGTTCCCCTTCAATCATTCTCCGGCCCTAAGACTTCCTTTCCAGTTGTTGGTACTTTCAACAACTCAACTTCCTCATCAGTTGGACACGTCACCTTTTTCATGTGACTGGCATGGATCCAATTCGGAATTAACGCACACTTCACAGCAGTAGTGGTCGTTAGTATTACTTGATATGGCCCTTCCAACGTGGCTCCACACACGACTTCCTTACATGTTTCTTGATGACAACCCAGTCACCAGCTTTCAGATTGTGTCCTGGATCATTTATCAGTGGCAGGGTGGTAGCTTCCACCTGGTGAGAAAAAGAGCGGACCACGTCAGCCAGACCCTTGCAGTAGGCCAACACCATATCATCCGTGATATTCACAAGAGCATTCGCAGGCACTGCGGGCAGTCTCATAGCTCGGCCCTTGAGAATCTCATGAGGAGACAGTCCTGTCTTCTTGTTAGGTGTATTTCTCATTGACATTAACACCAAAGGTAATGTATCGGGCTATTTCAGATTCGTGGCTGCACACATTTCTGCCATTCTCGACTTCAGGGTACCATTCATCTGTTCCACTAGTCCTGATGCTTCAGGGCGGTAACTACAATGCAACTTCTGTTCAATGTTCAATGCTGCACACAATAGCTTAACCACCTCGTTGTTGAAGTGACTTCCTATCTGATTCTAAAGAGATCGGAAACCCGAAATGTGGTATCAATTCCCTTAGCAGCAGCTTCGCTACTGTGAGACTGTCATTCCTACGTGCAGGGTATGCTTCAATCCAGTGACCAAAGATACACACAATCACCAACACATATCTCAATCCTCCACACAAGGGCATCTCAATAAAATCCAATTGCATTCTGCTAAATGGACCTCCTGCTCTCCCAATGTGGCTCAAATTCACCACAT